>NW_010966617.1:433221-459291 GCF_000463585.1 Tarenaya hassleriana
GGGCAGCGGCGGCCGCCGGGAAGACGAAGAGTATGAGTTTAAGGAGAAAATACGGAAAGGGTTTCAAGTTGGGAGATCGGATTTTCAATTTCTTCCCAAAAGGTGCGCCAATTCCACCTTCTGGCCCTTCTAAGAGACACAACTCCTTCGTTGACAATGTTCATCACTGATTTTTTTTTCTCTCTCTCTCTTTATACAAATTTTAATTTTTGGATTTTTTTTAAAGTTAATTATAGGGTTTTTGGTGGTCGATCGTGTTTTAGATCACAAGTATATATACATATACTTTTACAGTGTTTTATGTACATATATATAGTGTTTTGATGTATATTCTTAAGGTGGAGATTCATGATGATCAAGAAAAGCCAAATCTTGATTTTCATATTACCCAAAAAAAAAAGGTCTTTTATCCATGATGCCAAATATATATATTTTTTTTGGTAATTTAGGTTGTGATGTTAATCAAAGTTTCATTTTTTTTTTTGGAAAAAAATATATATTATGATTCTATCAAATACAAATCGTACATATTGGATGCAATAGTGATTGATTGTATAATTTGCAGTTTGTCGTGTCTTTATCCATTTTCTATTCTCTAAAAGACTACAAAAAAAATTATTTAAGTTAAAACCTACGAATTATGAAAACAATGAGATAACCAAAGAAAAATATAAAAGGATTAAAAAATGAAAATACCCAAAAAAAAAACTTTTAATATAGATTCAGAATAAATATATTACAGCAGAGAATGATCGAATTTAATCATTCTGAGGAAAATGGATCGAATCCATTGTTGACCATTTCCTGGAGCGGCGGAAACAAAGGAGAGGGGAGATCGTCCCAACGGTACCAATCCCATCCGTCACACTTCTCCGGCTCCGTATTTTCCGGCGACTGGTTCGGATCCGCCACGGCCGAGCGGAGAAAGACGACGACGTAGTGACGAGGCTCTGGTGGATCACGGAAGACGTTGTTCGTCACGGTGAGTAACTCCATCTTCTCCTTCTCCAATTCCAATCCCGTTTCCTCCTTCACCTCCCTCGCCCCGCATTCCTCGAAGCTCTCTCCTGCTCCGCCATCACCAGACCACCATGAATCGATGTAATCAACACAACTAACCATCCGATAGTGCAGTGATTAAACCCTAATTGTATGCAATCAACCGTTGAATCGAAAGCGAAAGAGATCGGAGAGAGAGAGAGAGAGAGAGAGAGACCGAATTCGAGGTGGCCGCCGGGAAGAGCGAAGGTGGAGTTGCCGATGGAAGAACGACGTCTTCCTAAGAGCACAGATCTCTCCTTCACTACGAAAACCCCTACTCCCACTCTCGGCGTCTCCATTTCCTCTTCTTCCTCTATTTTGAATTTCAAACAAAAAAAAAACCTAACCCTACTTTTTTTCCTTTCTCTATATATACACACACATATATTATATATATAGGTCTTTTCGTTCGGACATCTCTAAATGTTAAAACGCCGTCGTTTCACTGCAACTTTATTTAACGTTTTTTCCTTTTATTTCCAATTGAGAATGATGCCGTTGGGTGGACCATTGGAAGTATTTTATTTTCAACGTGTTTACCGATTTTTTTATGTTATTGATTTTAATTAATTGATAAACTAATATTGATAGAGATTGCCAATTGTTACGATTAAAAATGTTTGGTTGATATTTGTTTCGATTCCTATATTCAATGCAAAATAATAAGAAATACATCGTAATAATTTTAAATTTTTTTTTTATTATTTTACAAAAAAATTACAAAATAAATTTACAAAATTTCTAAAATACTTTTCGGTAATTTAATTTATTCTGGAATAATTTCCTAATTTTTTTCTTTCAAAAAGTTATATATAAAATCATCAACTTTGTGACTTTTATATAAAATCATGAATTTATAAATATTGTCATATTCTCACATATTTATTAACTTCAAAAGTTTTGTAACTTCCATATAAAATCATGAATTTATGATGTGTTTGGAAGTACAACAAAACTAGTAAAATTCATGATTTTATATAACAATTACAAAGTTCATGATTTTATATAGTTTTTTTTTAAGAATTTATATTTTTTAGGTCGTTCTCCCTTTATTTTTAATAAAAGTGATTTGTTTCAAAAAATATTTTTTGGTTTGGTATAAACTTTTATAAAACCAATTGGTTGAAAGTGAAAGGGTTTTCTATTAATGTAAGTGAAAAATCTCATTTCATTATTATTAATCTAATTCACCATATAGAACATGCCACTTAAAGTCTCTACCTTTCACTTTGTTCCATCGATCTCATCATCTTCTCCATTCTCTTTCTCAGCATAACCATAGATCCAAATTCTGCTTGAGATGCTTTCTTCTTCAACCCATCTTTCTGCCGCAGATCCATAGCCACCTCTTCTGCTGTCAAGATCCCGACAACTTCATGGAGCTTCAGTCTCTGTTCCATCGGTTTCGTCATCTCTTTCATCTCCATTGCTGTTTTCATATAGAAAAACTTTCCCGGAAGCGATTCCATCAGTTTCCTCACGAGCCTTTTGTCCCCGTACTTCTTCTTCTTCCTCATTGCATCCGCTTCGATGGCGATATGACAGAGCCTCGCACTGAAATCAGCAACCTTTTCCTCTATAGAATAGTGTATATCTTCTTCCCTGTTTTGTAACTTTCCTATTCTACACATTAGGTCAAATCACGTTTGTATGTATCTGTATATATTATTGCTCAATGAGAAACCAAGTGATTACGCCGCATACATCACCATTGTACATGGTATCAGAGCTTCACGTCAAACGACAATAATCGATCCTCTTCTTCTCTCTAGCTGAAATCTACCAGCCATGTCCACCGCACCTGATGCCACAACTCATACAACTGAACCAGCAGCAACATTCAACCCGTTGGAGCCACAGAAAACTCTTCTGTCGTGCAACATGTCATCTATTACGAAACTCACATCCACGAATTACCTCACGTGGAGCGTGCAAGTCCGGTCTCTCCTTCACCAACCCCGAGTGCTTTATCCTCGAAGATTCTGTCATGCCGAAGCCGCCCATCACCACCGATGGTGTTACTGTTGACAATCCCAATTTTCTCCCATGGAAGCAACAAGATCGTCTCCTCTTCAGCTCATTGCTCGGCTCTCTCTCTGTCAGTCTTCAGCCCCTAGTCGCCAGATCCGCCACTGTCCGTGATGCTTGGCTCACCCTATCCAACACGTACGGGAAAGCATCTCGGGGTCATATCCTTCAACTCCGAGATCAAGTGAAGAAAAGCATCAAAGGTACAAAATCAATAGATGAGTACCTTCGATTCATCACATCCAAAACCGAGGAACTTGCTCCTCGATTTTTTCACGCACTCGATTTTTCTCGTTAAGGAACGGATCTCTCTCTCACCGAACCCAACTCTCGTGTGCGGAAAACTCACTCGTTCGTGGAAACAACGTGCGATCCAAAGACGCAGATTTACGGACCCGGTCCAACCTTATGTATTTCTCGTTCACACAAGGAAAGTCTCGCCTGCTCAGCACAAGTCCCGAACCAAAACGCTCTCTCATTCGCGTTTCCCTCTCGTGTCCGTTTTGCTGGCTAGGCTACGAGTAAATAAAGAGAAAGAACGTGGCAGTTGACATCCCCAACTGCCAAGGGAGTTATAACCGCTCATCCACTAACGCTAAAGGAACTGCCAACTGTCTGGAACCGCCCGTCAACCGTCCGCGAGCCCACTTCTCCGTGTCTGCGCGCCACGCCTAACGTCCAAGACTTCCCGCCAACTGTTTTCCCGCGTCCGAGCAGTCCGTCCGTGTTTTCTCGAACACGTACGTCCGTCATGCCGCATGTACTCGGCTTCTCCCACGTTCATCCGTCAACTTACTTAACTCGTTCGCCCAAACTCCAAGCCAGCCCGACTTGTCCGTGTTAGACCCCTTTTTCACGCACTCGATTTTTCCCGTTAAGGAACGGATCTCCCTCTCACCGAACCCAACTCTCGTGTGCGGAAAGCTCACTCGTTCGTGAATACAAAGTGCGATCCAAAGACGCAGATTTACGGACCCGGTCCAACCTTATGTATTTCTCGTTCACACAAGGAAAATCTCGCCTGCTCAGCACAAGTCACGAACCAAAACGCTCTCTCATTCGCGTTTTTCTCCCGTGTTCGTTTTGCTGGCTAGGCTACGAGTAAATAAAGAGAAAGAACGTGGCAGTTGACATCCCCAACTGCCAAGGGAGTTATAACCGCTCATCCACTAACGCTAAGGGAACTGCTAACTGTCTGGAACCGCCCGTCAACCGTCCGCGAGCCCACTTCTCCGTGTCTGCGCGCCACGCCGAACGTCCAAGACTTCCCGCCAACTGTTTCCCGCGTCCGAGCAGTCCGTCCGTGTTTTCTCGAACACGTACGTCCGTCATGCCGCATGCACTCGACTTCTCCCACGTTCATCCGTCAACTTACTTAACTCGTTCGCCCGACCTCCAAGCCAGCCCGACTTGTCCATCCGCACGTCCCAGCTTCGCACAGCCCAGACTCTTCCGTCCGCACGCCAGCTTCGTACGGCCCAGACTCTCCCGTCCGTACACCCAGCTTCGCACAGCCCAGACTCTTCCGTCTGCACGCCAGCTTCGCACGAACGTTGCCCCGGCACTCATTCCTCGCGAACATGCTGCCGGCCATGTTCGTTCATCGGATCGCGACATTTAGGGGTGTAACAGACCTCCCCCACTTGGAGAAGTTGACGCCCTCGGCAACTCAGATGGAGTACTAATCCTTCTAACGAATAACATCACCTAAAGGAAAATCAGATTGTAATTAAGCAACTCTACATCATTTCAAGGCAAAACTAAGCATTTCGCTTGGAGACATGAAGAAGCATTTCACTCACAAAGACTACAGCCATCCATCAATATGGTAAGAAAATTAAGCTACTAATTCTCCCTAATCCTCGCGTCACGGGTTTTCAAATCCAAAGAGGGCTCAAATAATTAAACAAGAAAGTACCAATTAGAGCTGTTCACCGGCCCTTCTTTACTTAACAATCAGAAGGATCTCTACTGAATAAAATAATTTAGAAGCGTAATGATTTCAACCTATCATTATTCATTATGGAAGGGGGGAAAGGTCATACTTGGGACCAGCAGTCATTGTGGGACAGTTATCTGGATTCTGGGCCGTACGAAGCCGGAGGGGGAATCTTCGAAGAGGTCGAAGAAGAAGGCTGTCACGGAAAGTGAGCCCAATCCGTCCGAGAGAAAGGCGGAAAAGAAGAGGGGCTGCTTTAAGTGCGATAGCCCTCATTTGGCTCGTGATTGTCCTCACCGAGAGAAGGTGAATGCAATCATTGCTAGCGTGGGCAGTGAGTCAGAGGAGGAAGTCCCGTACCGGGTTAACCCAATGCAGTTGTTGTGTGCAATGGGTGAGTTCAAAACCCCGAGTTGTGTGAACACGCTGATGTTCATCAAGGCCCGAGTTAATGGCCTAGAGGTGTTGCCGATGCTGGATTGCGGGGCAACACATTGCTTCATGACTGAGCGAGAGGCAAGTCGGTTGAAGCTGAGTATCGAGAAGCACCAAAGCAAGATCAAGACGGTGAATGCGGCACCTGAGAATGTTTTGGGCAGAGTTGAGTTGGACTTGTCCATTGAGGGCTGGACGAGTTCGTGTAGCGTCATGGTGGTGAGGAGCCTTGACGAGTTCGAGATTATCCTTGGGAAAGAGTGGATGGTTCGGAACCAATCCTTCCCAATCCCTCACTTAGATGGGCTGATGGTGGCGGACCAGAGAAGTCCCATGTTTGTGAGATGCGAGAGAGTTGGGCGGAAAGTTGGAACCGAAGGGGAAAAGAGGATCCTTTCGGCTGTTCGACTTGAGATGGATCAGATGGCGGGGGAAGTTGAGCAAACGAGGACCCTAATATCTCGAGGATTCATCTGGCCGCCGGAAGAGGATCGGATTGAGACAAAGTGGGGGGATGCCAGAGGGTTTTGGCAGGTTGAGAGGGAGACCGCGGACAAGGGCGCAAGGCTATCTGAGTTGCCGAGGGCGTCAACTTCTCCAAGTGGGGGAGGTCTGTTACACCCCTAAATGTCGCGATCCGATGAACGAACATGGCCGGCAGCATGTTCGCGAGGAATGAGTGCCGGGGCAACGTTCGTGCGAAGCTGGCGTGCAGACGGAAGAGTCTGGGCTGTGCGAAGCTGGGACGTGCGGACGGACAAGTCGGGCTGGCTTGGAGTTTGGGCGAACGAGTTAAGTAAGTTGACGGATGAACGTGGGAGAAGCCGAGTGCATGCGGCATGACGGACGTACGTGTTCGAGAAAACACGGACGGACTGCTCGGACGCGGGAAAACAGTTGGCGGGAAGTCTTGGACGTTAGGCGTGGCGCGCAGACACGGAGAAGTGGGCTCGCGGACGGTTGACGGGCGGTTCCAGACAGTTGGCAGTTCCCTTAGCGTTAGTGGATGAGCGGTTATAACTCCCTTGGCAGTTGGGGATGTCAACTGCCACGTTCTTTCTCTTTATTTACTCGTAGCCTAGCCAGCAAAACGGACACGAGAGGGAAACGCGAATGAGAGAGCGTTTTGGTTCGGGACTTGTGCTGAGCAGGCGAGACTTTCCTTGTGTGAACGAGAAATACATAAGGTTGGACCGGGTCCGTAAATCTGCGTCTTTGGATCGCACGTTGTTTCCACGAACGAGTGAGTTTTCCGCACACGAGAGTTGGGTTCGGTGAGAGAGAGATCCGTTCCTTAACGAGAAAAATCGAGTGCGTGAAAAAGGGGTCTAACATTCCTCTTCTCCCATCCGGGCTTTCTCAAACATACAGTCCAACATGTCAAGTCTCAATCTTTTCGCGATACCGCTTCCTTCAAACGCGTCCACGATCGTTGTCCAAGCCTCCTTTGCGGATTCGCAACCCGAAATCAGCCAGAAGTTGTTCAAATCCACCGAGGCGAAGATCGCAGATAGTGCTTTTGCATCAAGGTTGGATCTTCTCTTCTCTTCATCAGTCCAACTTGCTCTTGGTTTGAGTGAAACATTGCCCTTTTCGTCGATCAAAACCGGCGGATTCCAACCTGTTTCCACGGAATCCCAGGCATCAACATCGATCCCACGAATGAAAGCCCTCATCTTTATCTTCCAAATCCCGTAGTTCATGTCATTCAACACAGGCAGCCTGTTCATACAGTCAAAGTGCAGTAGCTCCATCGCCACAGGCTATGTCCCAACCTGAAAAAAGAAAGATCTTCGATCTGATACCCAATTGTAAAAGCAACCCAATGTGATATAAATATAAAATTCACAGAAATCAAAATGATTCAAACAAGTAACAGAACTAATAAGCCTGCTTACCCCCTCTTTCAGGCAAACTGTCGAACACCTTATGAACACTTTCTTCTCTTTGTGAAAACGCAAACTCTCCCAGGAAAAAAAAAATTGTACACAAACCGTATCTTTTTGAAAGCTTTATCGAAATCTCAACAACCCAATTGCCCAATCTTATGATAAGATTCTGATCTCTTCACGATCTTAACAAACTTCCAAACTCCGACTACCTCGGACTCGGAGTTTCAATTCAAAGCCTAACACTTTCACGTTACTAAATAGACCTTCGTCGTCATCCACCTCGTATGGGCCCACAAGAGGGCCCACAACACGTGTTTGACTAAACGGTGTCGTATTCTCTCTCTGTGTTTTGGCGATGACAATGGCGACGATGCTTTCCTGAGTAACTTCGGGCTTTAATCTGAGAATACTTTTTTTTTTGTAGTTTATTGATAATTCATTCAAATCCATGGAGACGATGCTCTTCTTGAGTAACTTAACCTTCTTTTCACTGTTTCACGTAAAGAAAAACTGAATCTCCATTCCACCACGGCAGTATTTTTTTGCCAAGTAAAAAATCTGTCATCATCTCCATTACCATGAACTACACTCTCTGTTCTGTTCCTGTCTGATGACCGCCGACCCTTTTTATAATCTGTACAACTGGATCAATCACCTGTATCGTTTTGGAGGAAGAAAACTGCAGAATGAATCTGTCAGAAAGGGCTGACGGATCGAGCCAGCTTCAACATGAATTCAGGCACAAGCCTCCTCCTCGGCGGCAGGGCCGCGCTTTTAGCAAGAGCTTCCTCGTCGTCTCCCAGAACTACCGACACTATGTCTTCGAACATTTCATCTCTCCCTCCCCTCATTGGATCCTACAGCGTAAGCTCCTACCATCAGGTTTCTTAATTCTCGGGACAGTAATCGGCGAAAACCAAGAACCGGGTTTTCGAAACTGAGAGGTTCTGTTGGTTTTATTGTACCTGAAGAAACAGATCTGTGTGCGTTTTACCGTCGTAAAGGATCGCTTCTGCTTTAACTCCAAGCCTCTGGAGGATTTCTGCAAAACTTTTACTGCAGAAACAGCGTATGAGAAAAAGCTCAATCCATCATATGAACACTCTGAAACATGAAAAGACAGAGACTTTAGAGATGAACAGCTATGGAGATCCATCATATGAACACTCCGGAACACTAAAGGCTGAGACTTTAGAGATAAAAGCTATGGAGGTTAGGTGAAAAACAGACCTTGCATCCGAGGGGATGGAGTAATCGGCGGTACCATGGAAAAGAACTACAGGCGGAAGACGGGAAACAGCATGTCTGATGTTCGGGTCTTGTACTATCAGTTCAGGAGAAAACCGTCTCAAAGCTTCGTCTCCTTCCATAATGCTGCAAGAAGATCACAACCCGACAAAGTTTTGAAGGCCGTTTAAAGCTCGGTTTATAAGTTCTTAGTGAAGCCCAGATGAAGAATCTACAAGTGGATTCGTTATATACCTCGTGAAGATGGAACGATACAGTCCCCGGCCATGGAAGTGCTCTACCAGGTTTAAAAGGTTGTACCTATACATCACGACCACAAAAATTCTCAAAAAATGCATCAGTACCCAAGCTGGTTTTACAACCAGAAGAGCTGAAAAACACGAGTTAGATGTATTTTTCGAGACAGCTGTTAGTTCTGTTGTCTTGTCACTGTCCTAAAACACAGTGACACAGATTCAAAGAGCGCGGATTATCGAGTGCAGCTGAAGCTTACCCTCCAGACAAACCAAAATAACCGTTTATCTGTCCAACGCTCCAGGACACGGTATCTCCCTCTCCCGATTCTTTGATTGCTTGCTCTACAAGGGTGCAAGCCGCGATATGTGCACCAGCAGACTGTCCCATAAGATAAATTCTACAAAAACACATAACGGGAATAAATTACTGATAATCTCACCCAAAACCCCAAAATTTCAACACCAATGAAATGCCTTTTAAGGATTTTACGAGTTAATACCGGTTAGGATCACCTCCGTACTCAGCAATGTGATTGCAGACAAATGAGATGCCCCGAGAAGAATCCTGTATCATGTCACTTATAGTTCCCTGAGGGAAATTCCTGCGTATGAATATTCATAGAAAGATTGATGTAAACGTGATCAGAGAAGCTCTAGCCAGGACAAGATCTTGAGCTGAGCTTGACCATAATTACCTGTAATCTATGCATGCGACTATAATGCCTCTTTCTGATAACTGCTGTCCTAAAAGAGAACCCCATGCCTTATACCTGCATCAATGGAAGACACACCAAAAAAACAAAACACTGAATCATTTTAGATTCCTTAACAATGATACAGAAACCAAACTTAGTTTCGAAAAAGATGGTGTCTATTGCATATGACACTCACCCGATAATCCAGGCTCCACCAGTCACGAATGCCACAACGGGCTTTGGACCATCCGAGTTTTTAGGAAGATACAGATCAAGCCTGGACACAACAAAACAGCTCAAATTCAAGAAAATATAACCTATAAATACCTATCGATATCTCGGGGAATCAAACCATGGAAAGATTGGATAACCAAGAAGTGACATTGACCTATTTCTCGGTAGATCACCATAAACTATACTCCTACGGATCTGACGAGAGAAGAAATAGTAATATCCGACTGCAAAGACCAGAACAAGATATAAATCCAGATTATCAACACAAGACCAGAACAAGGTATAATCATGATCATCAACAGAATGAAAACAATTGCAAACCCTGAATAAAGCCAGGCATCAGAAGAATTGCATAGCAACCAAGAGCCAGAAATCTTGTGATCCATCTGTAACCTACCCTGGATAACAACAATGATTGATCAGTGATTCCCACATTACACCAAATTGGTAATGTAAGAACATAAGAAGCTAAGATTCATTGTCCTAAGACTGCAATTCTCGGACAAACGGATAAAAAACAGGATAGAAGCAGGTACCCTAGATATCTCAAGAGCTTCAAGCTCAGGCGAGTCAAAAGGAACGTTTCGGCGGCGGCGTGTTCTACCTCCTCGCCCAGAGATTGCCGGTGATCATCTCCGCCGTCGACGGCGGCATTAGCGTCATTGGGAAGCGCAGACAAGCAGTTATCGCTGTTGGTTCGCCGCCGTGTCTTCTGATACCAACCGGCGAATCCGCCGCAGCCAGTGGTGGAGGGCGCCGTCGTGGTGGAGGCGGTGAAGCTTGCGGCGCGGGAAAGCAGGGGCTTGACGGAGGAAATCGAGTGGCCGTCATCGAATCGAGAAGAGACGAGGAGACTCGTCGATGGGTCATCGTAAACCTGAGGTTTGAAGAACATTTCTGTCGCGAGCGACGATTTGGGCGGAAGGGCTGAAATGGGCAGAATCTGAGACGGCATTCTTTCTCGTCCTTGACCTGTTTCTGGTCTTCAATCGATTCCGTTTGCTAAATTCGACGAACCGTTCGCGGGAAAGATGGAGACTTTCTCGGAAACCGATGGAAATGATCGTAGAAACGTATCAGATTACTCCACGCCGCACGAAAATCTAAGAAAACCCA
The DNA here is from genome assembly GCF_000463585.1 of Tarenaya hassleriana. Lineage (NCBI taxonomy): Eukaryota > Viridiplantae > Streptophyta > Magnoliopsida > Brassicales > Cleomaceae > Tarenaya > Tarenaya hassleriana. The sequence goes on from NW_010966617.1 coordinate 444,086, forward strand.
TTAATCAAAAGAAGGGAAAATCTCGATATGCAGAGGAAGAAGACAAAGGGAATTGAAGGGGACGAAACCAGATGGGATCTGACAAGTGTTGTGTTCTTATTATCAGGTTTCCTGCAAAAAGTTTTACAAGACGTAAAAATATTTTCAAAGAATTCAGAGTTCATATGATTCGTTAAATGCTTGGATTATTGTAATATTAGACGGAACACAATATTAGACGATTGTGAAAAAAAAAAGGCTTTTGTGAAAAAAAAACGTGATATTTCAACATATATATGTATACGTATATGTATATGTATATGTATATGATCCAAAATACTTTTCCACAAAAGAGAACACCGGAGTCGACCAAAGAAATAAAGAAGAAATTTAGAGTACCAAATAATTTTCAAAAACTGTTACATAATATATGTATATATATGAGTATAAAAATTATATTAGTTTTTATATTTTTTTATTAATTTATTAAAAAAAATATATTTAGCGCAAGAATAAATCTGATTTCCCCTTTTTACAATAATATATTACCAAGCAAACGCTTAAGATTAATGTAAATATCAAATTAGGTGAGAAATGGATACTTATTGGGTTCAAAATGGGGCATTGAGGCTCATAAATAGTTATGGGCTCGCGGCCCCTAAACCCAACCAAAGAAAAAGAAAAGACAAAAGAATTTACAAATTCCATTACTTAATCAATCACGTTATTGAAAACAAAAAAAAAACAAAATCTTAATCTTTTTTCGTTTGATTTATGAATGTAGGTGAGCTTACTTTCTTATCAATTCACAATTTCCAATATATATTATATATTGAAATGTGTGTGTATATATATATATATATATATAATATGTTAATTAATGATATGATATTATAGATGCTTTAATTCGTGATCGTTCTTTAGGGAAAATGTGGGTTACCATAAGGTTGTAAAATGGCTTTAATATCTAACCCGAATAAAAAAGTTGCGCTTTAAAGTTGTTCGGTCAAACTTTGTTTTTAAAAGTTACTTTTAGTCTTCACAAAACAAGTTTTTTTTTTTTTTACTTTTTTTAGGTTTTTGTTATGTAATAACACACACACACACACACACACACATATATATATATATATGAATGTTGGATTTGAAATTTTTTAATATCTATATAGGCACATTGCAAATAACAACAAAATACAGTAGTGGTTTTAAAGTTATTGATGTAATTATTTAGTAGTGGTCGACCTAATTAAGGAGATAAGCTCTAAACATATATAATCACCATGACTTATGTGAGTATTATATAATTTGATAATCCAAAAAATAAAATAAGATAATTGCTACAATGATTCCCATTGGGCAAACTCTTCTATCTCATCTCTCAAACTTGGAGAAACAACTGCCAAGTTGCAATTCCTAATCATTTATTTACAAAACCAAAAAGCTACAAAATTAAAGAAAAAAAAGGTGTAAAAAGAGTTTGAATATATTTTTTTTAAAGGAAAGAGATGATGATGATGATGATGATGATGATGATGATGATGAGGGCATGGGGATGTACATGTACACGTGTACAGTAACACATACTTTGATGTGTTCTTATTATTGCTTGAAATGATTAGATTGATCGAGTTCCTTTAATAAATTACATAAAATAACCTTTATGCACCTTTTTTTTTGGTGCAATCACTACCTCCTCTTATCACATAACATTTCTTGTTTCTTTTTGTAAATGATCAATATTTATTATTATGTTTATTAGTGGTTGGCGTTTCGGTACGGTCCTTCGGGATTGGACCGTACCAAATCTAAAAAACTCGATATCGTTACTGAATTGACTAGTCTAAAATTTCCAAGCGATATTTTTTTAGAAAACCGATTTTTTTGGAACCGAACTAAATCGAATCGAATTTTAAAAAATTCGAAACCAAATCGAACCAAATATGATATAATAAACCGATTGGTACGTATATTTATAGAACGCGTCCGAACCTACTATCGAAAGGTCTAGCCCTAATGGTTAGGGGTGGGCACGGATCGGATATCCGTGATTTTTGGGATATCCGTATACGTATCCGATCCGCTCAAATATTCGATTTTATTATTCGTATCCGATTCGTAATTTACGGATATCCGAAATTTCGGATATCCGTAAATATCGCGGATATGTGCGAATATCCGTATCCGACATTAAAAATTATAAAAATTAAATTTAAATTTAAATAAAAAGTTTAAATATAAAGAAAATATATAAGTTATTTAATATAAATATTATTCACAATTTAAAATTCATAATTTAAATATTTTAAATCAATTCAAATACAAATACAATCATAGTTTATCACATATAAATATATTGAAAGTTCAAAATTCAAAAATTAAACATAATAAATTTTAATTTTCAAAATATTAATATTTTAAATCTCAATATATACAAAATATTTATTAAATATCTCTATAAAATAGATAAGTATAAAGCATTTTAAATTTTTATAGCAAATTATTTTTATATTTAATAATGTTATTAATTAGTAATGGTAATTGTTGTAATTATTATACAATTCACATTTCATAAAAAGGAAAGGAAGACGGAATGATATCTCCAATTTATTGAAAATGTTTAATTTCCATGCGTACACGGTTTATGCATGTGTACGTGCGGACGTCAATATCGTGTGTATATATATATATATGTATGTATATGTGTATTATATATATATATATATGAGTAATTGTGTAATAAAAGAGATAATGACAAAGGATAAAGTACTATATAGTTCTTCTAATAGAATTATCCTCGGCATAATGCCAAAAAGATAAGGCATAATCTTCACATATATAGTTTCTCTAATTCTATTAATGTACTAAATGAAAAATAGGATAATATTCTGATTCGTGACACTTCACAAACACTACAATTCGATTCATGCATAGATTGATAAATTACCAATTTCATATTTTTATTCTTTCTTTTTTATTTTCCCCTCTAAGTATATATTAAGATTCAAATGCCTTTGATGACATCACTAATATTCCGAGGCTGCTATACACACACACACACATATATATATATATCACATTTTCATGTAATATTTTGGCATGGTACGTACTAGACGATGTTTGTCAATACTTTAGTACGAGTTTAATATCTTAATGTAACGAATACTCACCAAACATACGACGTAATAAGATAATCGTATGTTATTTATCGATTACATGATTTAAACAAATTAATAACTTAATAATTATCTATTATATATACGCGATAATATTGTATGTGTGGATGGAAATATGGAGCGATATACACTATATATGTATGGAATATATGAATATTTTCGTAAAAGATGGTCCTAACACATGGAATTAATTCAGTTAGAAACACGTCACAATCACAAGAAACCTCCAAAAAAAACTTTTTTTTTTTCATTTTCTCATGTAGGAGATTATAAAACATTTATATATATATATATATTCTCTTCATGACAATTCGAAGAATAATCTTGATTCCTAACACATCGGCTTCTATAAGAATCCGAATCCTCGCACAAGCGAGAGATTTCGCAAATCCACCACCTCATATAATAAATTTTATTTTTATTTTCTTGATAATGCACTTATATAATAAAACTTATTATACATTTAAGAATATTGTAATATATATATAAAATTCGCTAATAATATTAAAAAAGGCATATACTTCGACATATACTAAGGCGGTATATATATATTGTGTAGAAACTTCTATGCGTTAGGCAAATATATATATATATATATATATATAAATCTGAATAAGAATTAAACTATATATCAATAAATAAATAAATAAAATTAATTAATCAATGCATGGCCATTTCTGTCACTAAATGTGTAGCTATTTTCATATAGTATATGTTTGTGAGTCTAAATATTCATGCACGTGGCCAAAAGTTTTAGTAAAATATGGCTTAAGAATATATTCTTTAGACCTAAATAGTATTTAGTACAAGTATATGCCCTTGCTTAGGAGGAAATATGTCCGAACTTGAAACTTTAAGAAATTCTGCAAAATAAATTAAAGTTTCTTGATAAATGGATAATAAAAAAACCTAATATATAATCTCAAAACATACGAAAATACATACATGTTATAGATATCATATATATATAGGCGCCGTACATAGACTACAATTGGAATTCACGTAAATGGCTTTCAATGGGGAAAATTCTTTTTGTTTTCAATAATTAAGGGTATAAGTTTTAAAAAATACAAAAACTATTCGTAATATTTTCATATTTATATGATATTGTAGGACTTAATATTTATTTTGTTACATCCAAAATTTGAGAGATGACTAGCGTAATTCGCACTTTATGCAGCGCTATAAAACCCAATAATCACCAAAAATTCAATTCGATATAACGATACGTATTTACCTACACGTATGAGTAGACACACGTTAAAGAGTTTCAGAAAAAATAATATATTCATGAATACAAATACTATATGTTATATCATAACATAATTAATAGAACAAACTATGTAACTAATAATCGAATTTTATGAATTGGATTACCAATTACCATTAATTAGATAAGCTCATATCGATCATCAATATATATATATATATATATATATATATATATATCATTCCTCTCGATTTCACTTTTGACTTAAAGGGAACAAAAGCATATGTGTAAAGGGCCTGAGGCATATTCCCCTGCCTATTCTAAAGTCGAGACATTGTTGAAAGATTAGACAATGCAACAATATACTCGTGTGTATATATATATATATATATATATATATATATGTATGTATATGTATATGCCTATGCAAGAGAGCATACACTATTCAAGACTCGTATCTTATTCTTACAAATTCAATTTTACGTGTGTGTTCCCTCATTATATTGTTGAGGGTTTTGTTACGTAACTTATATAATTCTTGATTTCCCATGCAATCTTTTTTTTTATATGAAAATTTCCCATGCAATCTCGTAACGTAGATATGGTTTGTTTTTATTTTTTTTGTTAAACATAGATATGGGTTTATTATGGTTGGGATTGAACAACTCGTATAATTAACATGAGATTTAAAAAAAAATCGATACCATTGTAAATTTTTTTTACCGATATAAATCGTTTACAACGTTATAATAATATTGATTTTTGAAATCTATTAAGTTTTATGTTATGTATGACTCGGCTTCTTTGAATTACTCTATGATACATATATATATATATATATATATATATAAGTTTGAAATTTATCTTAATTTGTTGCAGTTGTAATGATTATAAATATAGAAGTTGAGGCATTCATATGTCTGTGGGGTCAGAAAGATTTTATACTCGCAACATCGGATCTACCATGCGATAATGTTATCAATGACACGGAGGAAAAAGAGTGGACCAACTTTGCTGTAAAATGTGAAATTAATATTTCCACAATATATATATATATATATACACACACACACGCCGAAAATCCCATCCTTTTTGTTTCTACTTTGGTCTTACATATTACAGCTAATATTCCACTATATATGTTATATACATATATATACAGTTTTAACAAAAAAATTCCAAAGTACGATTCTACCGAGTAAATTATTTTTAGAGAGGGCAACAACGCTCTTAAAAAGGTAGATTCGTGAGTCATTTTGTTTAATAGAGTCGCAAAATATATATAGTTTTAGTTTTGATCTCCTAAATCTAGTTTTTTTTTTGAAAAAAAAAGAGGATATTCTATTGATTTTTTTAAAAAAAAAATTGTAAAATAAAAGGGGTAATTCCATAATTTCCATGTATCAAAACAGTTAAAAAAATTATAATTTAATATGGAAGTATATTATTTGGTCTATTATTAAAAAAAAAGTGTTTGTATATTAATTTGAATTAGCTATAGACACAAAGCAAATGGAGCAGCATTTTTGGTACACAAAACAACAAAATTTTTTGGATGATTCATCCACTATTAATTTGCAGACAAAATAAATTCTTAGTAGCTAAGCTAAAGATCTGCCCAAATTTAAATACTTTGGTTTTGGTCCGTCAATAAAGAATACCGATTAATTGCGATCGAATTTGCACTAATCAATATTGAGACTTTGCAACTAATTTCCTTAAGGAGCACTGTATATAATATAGTAATATATCCGTTGGAAAACTAAGGGGAAAAAACAAAAAACAAAAAAGACAAAATATTTTTGAAAAGAAAACACATAAATATGGATGGCCCGGTTTATATTATGGGCGCATAGACACGTGCATATGCTGTCCGATTCAGACCAATATCATCTCTCATTTTTATTTCATTTCGTTTTTATAATCATCCAATAATTAATGTAACCTATGTATTCTTTTGTCGGGTTCTTTTCTTCTACTTTCACGATCGTGTAACTAACATTACAATATTGTTATCAATTTTAATAATTTCCATACTATTTTTGTGGAATTGTGACGGCCAAATACCTGTAATGCCCCATGAAATATACGTATATATATAAAATATGAATTCTTATATGTACGCCTGCAGACTTTCTGGAATTGGAAAGCCATAGTTATATATTCTATTTCGTTTTCTTCACCTTTCTAGTATCGACTTTAAAAGGTGAAAGAAACTTGAAAACTAAAATAACAAGATTTATTTTACAAGAGAGACAACGTGGAGAGGGACCTTAATAATTAAAATTGTTGTGAAAATCGATCCTTTTACGTGTATATTATCAATACAAACGCATGCATCCCGGGCTTAGGGTGGATGTAGTCGGGTCGAAGGTCCGGGGAACCATCTTGGTTATAAAAAAACAAAAAAAACAAACGCATGCAATGACTCGTTCAAATGACTCTTTAGCAAAGGTTTTTTTTTTTTTATAATCAGATATCATGAATTAAGGTCTAGACTAATTTCAAAATCGATAATCAGTAATGTGGTTCAACTGATAAAGAACGAAACAAATTTTTTTTCCAATCTAGATTTGAGTTTTTACTTGAGTTAGAGTATTCATATGGATTTCTTCGGTCTTCTTCGAGATATAGTTGCATTAAAAATCCTTTGAATTTTTGAATTGTCAAAAAAAAAATTGGACGAACGAAAACTATATATATAGAGAGAGGTGACTAGATGTACAATAAATTTAAATTCAAGCTGAAATATATTATTTGTTATTATACATCTGAATCCTAGAAGATACCATGACCTTGGAAACTTTTTTAACTTAATCATTGTTATTGTAATTTTTAAATAGTATTCGTAAAATACAGAAAACGTTATAACATTAATTAGCAAGTGGCAAGTGGCAGCACTAGCTTTTTATCAAGCTATAAAAGTTACCCGTGGAAATATTTCGAGTTATCTTTTTTTTTTTTTGTATACATTATTGTTTTATCCGAACTATATTCATTATTACAATTATGAAGGGAATACGAATTATATATAAATATGTATATAGAGATCCACTTTGATCAATATCATCCATTCGAATAGTTGGACGAACATACTTAGAGAAACCGCGTGCATAAAGCTCATTAGCACATTAGCATCCTGTCCTCTTAAAATTCCTAATTTAAATATATATATATATATATATTTAAATTATAAAAAACGTACATAACAAAACGTTTCACAAGATTCTTATCGTCACAAATTTTTTATGTCATTATTGAGTATAAACTAAGCCCATAAAAAACGTTTCTCTTTTCTAAAATTGAAAAAAAAACGTTGCAACTCTTTTTGTTTATATGCAAATATAAATTTTCTTTATAGTAGTTGTTGTGATCACCTTAATTCAGTGTGATCTTACCACTTAATTATTTTGTTGTAAAATTCATTATATATTATAATTGTTCGATTTTATATGAGAAAGGTTTTAGATTATTTTTTTTAGTAATAAGTTGTTTTCTTTTTTGTGTGAGAAAAATTATATTATATAACAATGTATATTTTACGTTTCAATTCAAACTTGTATGAGTTTTGATATATTGCATCCTTTACTATAGTGGATATATATAATTTCCAAAATTCAGATACATGAATTATTAACACAGTTAATTTTTATAGAATGAATTCTGATAATTGAAAAAGGAGAAAAGACTTCACTTTACTTGATTCACTTTTGCATTTAAAAAAAAAAAACCATACAAGCATCCATACCTTTTTTCCATTGTTTTTTATGACAAAACATTTCTATTGAATAATTTTAACATGATTATTAATTATAGATGGTAGTTCCCATTGGAGATTAAAAGCAGGATTTAGAAAGCTTCATTTTTTTTAATTTATTTATGGGATTTTACAGTTTACTTTTAAAACCACAAATACAAAACCTTTTTTTTGGGTTAAAATTAAAGATCTATAACGAATTGAAAAAACAAAACAATATAACAAGTTATAATGGAAACTACTAAAGTTTTTTAGTTGATTTCATATAATGACCGGGGTACAAATGATATAGTAATTAAGAGTATTAGTAATTTAGTAGATGTTTAGCTCAAATGAAGGGATTAATTAATCCATCCATATATATATCTTACTAGATAATAAATAAAAAAACAGATATTGTTAGAAATTAATGGACCAATTTATTCTTATAAGAATGATGAAAATGATCCATTTTATTTCCTCGTTATCCCCAAAAACTTAGTGGAAACGGAGCTGGTCTAATCGGAATTCATCTTTGTGATCTCTAATTTAGACCACAAAATCCATTCAAATTTTATTTCATAAAATAATACAAAATCATTGACACGTGCTTAATACCCAAATTACCCATGACGCTCTCCACAGTCAGCCACAACACAAGGGTAGAAAGGTAATTTTAAAGCTCCTCCAGTTTTATATAGTTGCCTTGAATCCTAAGCCTTCGTTTCAAAAGCTTCGCTTGCAGAAAAACGTTTTGGGGTTCCAATGAACGCCGGTTAGCCGCCGGAGAATATTTTCCGGCGAGAATCGGGTCCCACACGAGACAAGATCTTTTTTTTTTCTTTTTCAGGTCCTTTTTTTTTATAAAAGAAATTCGGAGAGGGATTGCATTTTTGCTCCCAAGTGGAAGAAGAGGATATTTCAGAATGTGCTTGCTGAAGCATCAGTACAAGTAAAATCTGTAATATATTCTCTCTCGCCGCCCATAAATACCCTCCTCTCCTTCACTCTCAGACACACCCTTCCTCTTCCCTCCTCCTCTGTCCTTTTTTTGCAGCCATTCTTCGGTTTCAGACAAGGTGCTTGAAGCCATGGTGAACTTCACTAAGCAGTTTCAAGACCAGCTCGTGCCGGAGTGGAAAGATGCCTTTGTGGATTACTCTCAGCTGAAAAAGGACATCAAGAGGATCCATCTGTTCAACGCCCGTAATGCCGTCAATGAGAAAACCGGGAAGGCTACCGAGACTTCTCTGGTGAAAACCGTCAGATCTTCTGTGGAAAAGCTTGCCCTTTTCGGGAAAAAACGCGGAGAAAGCCACGGGGCCATCGAAGTACGAACCTTGACCCTATGGTTTATGACCCTCTGTCACAAGTTTTTCCTCCATTAATGGCGCTGAATCTGGTGGTATTGCAGGTTCACAGGAAGATTGCTTCTTCTGCAAGTAAGGGCTTCGTGTACGAGACAGAACTTCTGGAGAACTTTTCCGACAGCACAGATGCTGCGGCGAAGGAGTTCTTCGCGCGTTTGGATGGACAACTGAACAAAGTGAATCAGTTCTACAAGACGAAAGAGAAAGAGTTCTTGGAGAGAGGAGAGTGTCTGAAGATTCAGTTGGAAGTGCTCATGACAGTGAAAGATGTTCTGAAACAGCAGAAAGCCAAAGCAGAGTCTTCTCAAGAATCCAAAGAAGATGAATCCATATCATGCACCATCTCTTGCGGTAAACACAGCTTGAAATTGGGTTGATCTTGTCTCTAGTAGTCAATATAGAAATCTATCAGATTCATTGCATGGAGAGAGAGAGAGAGAACCCTGAAACTGGTTTAACTAATCTTTCTTTGTCCTTGTTTTGTAGAGGAGGACTCTGTAAGGAGCAGAACAGAACAAGAGCAACTCCAGGAAACAGTCTCGGAGGACTTGGAGATCAGTGGGTCGCAAGAACTGGAGTCCCCACGATTAGACGAGACGGGAAAACAGTTAAGATCGAAAAACGATGATGAACAACCAAGGAGGATGTCTGGTCGGGGATTCAGCTGCCAGGGCAAGAACTTCAAGATAAAGATTCCAATGACGAACCCTTCTCTCGCCTTCTCGGCCATCAGTTACTTGGTAAGGGAAGATCTGGTTAACCAATCGTGGAAGAAATGCGGTATAGACGGAAATAAGCTGCATGTCAACAAGAAGAACTTGCATCAGGCAGAGAAGATGATAAAAAGAGCCCTGATGGAACTTCACAAAGGGCTAAACTATCTCAAAACCTACCGAAACTTGAACATGCTAGCCTTCATGAAGATCCTGAAAAAGTTCGATAAGGTAAAAGTCGATTTCAGAACAGATTCAGCAACAGTTTCAATAAGGTTTCATCTCAAAACGTGTAATAAACACGACCTTTTCAAAAATTTCAGATAACGGGGAAACAAATTCTTTCGATTTATCTCAGAGTGGTGGAGAGTTCATACTTCAACTGTTCAGACAAGGTGAGAGGAAAAAAAAAACAGCACATAACCAACGAGAACACTGTTTGTTTCTGCCATTGTTGTTTGCTGATTGGTCTTGGAAAAGACAGGTGATAAACCTATCAGAAGAAGTTGAAGAATTGTTCATCAAGCACTTTGCAAATGGAGATCACAGAAAGAAGGTGATGACATATCTGAAACCGCACCAGCGTAAAGAATCCCACGGCGTTACATTCTTCATCGGTATGATATGATCGTCGATTACCCTTTTTTCAGTTGAATTCATCCTGGAACTTTCTTTTTTCAGAGGACCCAAAAGAAAAAATCCCTTTGGACCCCATTAACCAGGCACAGACATACACACTAGGATTCCAAAATGTAACCTTTTCTTTTTTTGGTTGGTGGACAACTAAAGCATCAGGTGTCTTATGCTCTCTGTTGCAATAACACTATCATTGTCTCAGGAGAATCTTTACATCGTTTTTTGCTCTTTCCATCTGCAAAATGATCATCTTAGATCAAATGGGTCTGATTTAAATTAACCAAAGATTAAGGATTTAACGATGAAATTCTTCGTATTTTGATATCATCAGGTCTTTTCACCGGATGCTTCACTGCCCTTCTTGCTGGGTACATAGTCACAGCTCATCTGGCTGGGATGTACAGACAAAACTCTGACAGTACATTCTACATGGAAACTGCATATCCTGTACTTAGGCAAGTAATATCTGAACTAGACTTTGAGATTTAAGGTTTATGCTATAGAGATCTGAACAATCTAATCTCCACCGTCGCGATTGTTTCTGCAGTATGTTCGGTCTCTTGTTTCTGCACCTATTTCTATATGGATGCAACATCTTCATGTGGAGAAAAGCCCGGATTAATTACAGTTTCATATTCGAACTTTGTCCCGGGAAAGATCTCAAGTACAGAGACGTTTTCTTGATCTGTTCTGTCTCGATGACCGCTGTTCTCGGTGTTATGTTTGTTCATCTGTCGCTTCTGACAAAAGGGTACTCCTTCAGACAAGTTCAAGTTATCCCAGGCCTTCTGTTACTGGTACGAACAGCCTCGTCTTTCAGAAAAACTCGTCGTTTCTCTTCTTCTCGGCCTAAAGCTCTTAACTTTTTCGGTTTCTGCAGGTCTTCTCGATACTCCTAGTCTGCCCTTTAAACGTTTTCTACAAACCAAGCCGGTATCGGTTTATTTCTGTCATCAGAAACATCGTTCTGTCACCTCTGTACAAGGTTGTGATGCTCGATTTCTTCATGGCTGATCAACTCTGCAGCCAGGTATTCCAGTTTTCACCGTAAAATTGCCGTCAAAACCCGATTTTTTTTACTGTGAATCAATGATCAAAATCTGATCTTTTTACAAACGATTTATTTCAAAGGTACCGATGCTAAGAAACCTGGAATACATCGCCTGCTACTACATAACCGGTAGCTACAAAACGCAGGACTATGGTTACTGCATGAGAACCAAATACTACAAAGATCTTGCATATGCAGTTTCCTTCCTCCCATATTACTGGAGAGCGATGCAGGTAAATAAAAAACCCTGGTACCATCCTTTCCTTCTTCCCCAAGTAACCCTTACTTGTTTCCCAAGAAAGGTCTAAACTTTATGAAACCCTTTTTCCTCTGCAGTGTGCCAGGAGGTGGTTTGACGAAGGGGAGAAGAGCCATCTGGTAAACCTGGGGAAATACGTGTCGGCCATGTTAGCCGCGGGGGCAAAAGTGGCTTACGAGAAGGAGAGAAATGCCGGTTGGCTCTGTCTAGTGGTGGTTGTGTCAAGTGCCGCAACAGTGTACCAGTTGTATTGGGACTTTGTAAAAGACTGGGGTTTGCTCCAGGTTAACAGCAAGAACCCCTGGCTAAGGAACGAGCTCATGATCCGTCGAAAGTTCATTTACTACTTCTCTATGGTAAATCCAACTTACTGTTGAAAAAAATATTCGAATCACCAACCAGAAACACCAGAAAATAGAGCAAATTTCCAGGAACTGTTCTTGATGTCCGAAAGAATCTGATCTTAGCTTTGCTACCAAAGTTTACGACATGATATGAAAAAACCCGAGATTTTCGTTTCCGATCTCTGCAGGTTCTGAACCTGGTCCTGAGACTGGCGTGGCTACAGACGGTTCTTCACTCCAACTTTGAGCATGTGGATCACAGAGTGACAGGGCTGTTCTTGGCTGCTCTTGAGGTTATCAGGAGAGGATTATGGAACTTCTACAGGTAAAAAAGATTTCGAGATTCAGACCAAAAAAAAGTCGAAAACTTTATTCAGAGAACTGATTCTTGAGATTAAAAAAAAAAAAATTGCAGGTTGGAGAATGAGCATCTAAATAATGCAGGGAAGTTCAGAGCTGTGAAGACAGTGCCCCTTCCTTTCAGAGAAGTTGATGAAGAAGACTGATCGAAATCATTGTTAGCTTATCAGAATCCGACAGCAAACGATAACAACAGCGGCAACAAAAGGGGGGGAAAACAAGATTGGTTTATTCTTGATCGACCATATTTTCTGATCAAGAATCTTAGATTATTGCTGGTCTTGTCTGAAGAAATTGATGTAACAACAATTCTACCCTCTCTCTCTGTGTTCTTCCCCGATTATTGGATAAAACAGATAAATAAAAGGGATGATCCCAATCCAAGCACTCCCACCACAAAGATATCAACCAATCAGCGCATACAAATACCAAAGTTTGAAACTTTCGTGGCAAAGTTGAGAGATTTTGTTCACCGCGAAAAAAAGAGGGGAGATTTGGACTAGTGTGACGTGGCTCGATCAGAGACGCTGAGAGATTTCATAGATGAAATCAACGGTTGACATTCTTCTGCTCCACCGTTTGTTTGATTTAGCCGAGGGTTAAGCTCCATTTGTGACAGTGACGCCAAAAATGGCGGCGACGGCGACGGCGGACGTTGGTTTCATTCTTCTCCGGCGAAGCACTGTAATAAACCGGTTGATTTCCGGTACTCTGCTCAGTTGTACGAACCGCTTTTTCACGCTCCGAGGTAAAACCCTATCTCGGAACTACCCAGGTTCCGTATGAGCAAATCTCTCTTGGGTATTGTTTGTCTGCGATTATATTTCTAGGGTTCATCTCAATTTTCCATTTGCTCCGAAATTTTTGCAAGACTGATCTCTTGTTTCCTCTGCTTCTTCTTCAGCCTGAGAACTGCTCTCGTGTGTCAGCAACAACAATCATGCAAAAGGAATTGAGCTGTTGCTGATTCCGGGTCAAGTTGCTGTTTAAATTTCACGCTTTCTGGTGAGATTTGTCGGAAACCTGTGGATTATGTCTATTGTTGTTGGTCTTCGATGGCAAATTGCTTACACTGACATCAAACTACCAAGAAGAAGCTTTGCTTGCCCAATTTTTACCTGTGATCCATGTGGACTTGTCTTTGTCCAGGTATTCAATCCATTGATCAAGCTTATATTATCCCACATTCTTGCTTGACAGTGGAAAGAGATGCTAAATCTTCATCCTTTTCGGGCAAATTGCCATTGCTTGGGAATGAATGGTTGTGTTTTGATTGATAGTGATTGCTCAAAACCAATGGTTTTTCTTTGACGGTGTAGAGGATTACCTATGGTGAATGATATAGTTTAGCATCATGTTTTGTTCTTCTTCTGATTTTTTTTGGTAAGCATGACATGACATGATCTCTCCTGTCTGAAACACCATGTGAAGTGGTTTTAAAGGAATTCAAAAAATGGTATTATTTGAATCGGTATAACGGGTATATGTATGGAGGAAAATGTAATGATCTTTGAAATGCATACACGCGAGCGATATCTATAGAGCTTGAGATCTTAGCCCGTCATCGCCAGAAGAATGATAAGTCCAATTCCCGTATTCAGCCACATTCCTAGCCTTCCTCCAAGCTGCTGCAGGGAATATCCTCCATTCTGGAAGCCAAGAAATTGGAGAATGGCTAATCCAAACATTTACAGCATGAAACCGATATTTAACCCTTTTTTTAAAAAAAAAAAAAACTTTCTTGAAGTTTCAAACTATACAGTTTATGTAAGAAACCAGACCTGATCCTGAGATGGAACTGGAGCTGGAGCTGTGTCCTGGGTATCTGTTAGGACCGGAGGGGATGGAGGGCTGGGAGGAGTTGGTGCGGGAGCTGGGGCATGATGATGCCCTTTGTGTTTATGCTTTCTCTTCTTATGCTTGGCAGGAACCGGAGCTGGCACTGCAGCCGGTGGCAGGCTTATGGGTGCAGGCGCTTGAGCCGGAGGAGGCGAGGATGGAGCCGGAGGGGGTGATACAGGAGGTAACGGTGGCTGGGATGGAGCTGAAACAGGAGGGCTCAGTGGCGGCGGCTGCTGGGGAGGAGGAGTTGCCGGGCTGATCACAGGTGCAACTCTTGGAGTCGGGGGTGAGGTAGGAGTGGCTGCAGGTGTAACCGGCGGAGGGGTGCTGGGAGGAGGAGTGGCTGCAGGTGTAACTGGTGGAGGGGTGGTGCGGGGAGGGGCTGCAGCCGGGGTGGAAGAGGGGGAAGCTGCAGGTGATTGTGCATTGGCACTAAATGGGGAAGAAAAGAGGAAAGCAGATAAAAGGAGAGCAGCCCAAGTGGTGGAAGCCATTGGCAGCAGCTGCAATTGCTGGTTGGCTCGGATAAAAAA
>NW_010966617.1:459597-476314 GCF_000463585.1 Tarenaya hassleriana
AATTTGCATTAGAAAAAAAGTTTTGGTAGCTGGTAAGAGATCATCAACCAAAGTCTTCATCAGAATGGTACATTGCTTAACCAATCTCCCATCTGCTCCCTCTTGATAGCTTTCCCTTTCCTGCCTCTTATTGGGCCTCATTATGGGCCTCTTATTGGGCCTAAATATGGGTCTTGGGCCTCACCTTGGCTTGAGCCTCAATAAAACCGACAGCTGCATTATCATTTGAGCTCTCACGTTCACATACCTCGCTGGTTTTTTTAATTTATTATTATTTAATAATCAGACCTTATTTGCAATCAGAAATTCAAAACGTTATGGTTTTCGATTTAATTCAAAACATTGAACCGGATTGTATATGTTTTGTTTTTTTTTCTTATTTTATTTGATTTCTGTTTTGAATATCTTTTATATATTTAGAAATTGAACAGAATAAAAGACCTTATTCATTATTTTTTTTCTATTTTCCGAAATTACTAGTAATAAATAGAATAAATAAACGGTGAAAATAATATTCGATGGTTCCAATAGAAACAATGATGATTGATGACAGAGTGACGACAACGAAAGAGTTCAGTGGTATGAGTGGCATTTGTTTTTAAATGTTAGTTAGAGGATAGCTATATAATTCAGAAACAGCGACATTTGATGCCGTACGCTATCGATTTAAAGGATTATTTCTAATAATTATTATTATTGTAATAATACTAATAATGATGATGATGATGATAATAATAAGCATTTTTTTAAATAAAATAAAATAAAATGATGTTTTTATGTTGTCGCATGTGCTGAATCTTTGGCCAGTCGTCGCTCTCAAAAGTCTGAACAAAACCCTAGCGGCAGTTGGATTCGGACAAGTGTTTCTGATCAATGAATTAATTATATTTATTTTTATTACATTGTCTTTTTCTGTTTTCCTATTTTCTAAAGCATTTGGCTCAAGCCTAATTTTTTTTTTTTAAAAAAAAACAGAATCAAGACAATTTTCTTTGTCTATTTCAGCTTCCCGATAAAATTAATGAAGCAATGTTAAAACTAGAAAAAAAAATTAGTTATAAGACAGTTAATTACACAAACACGAATGAGTTGTTAATTAATTTATATAGTAAGTAATTACTAAGATTTTATTTTACAATTGGTAGTATTATATTGGAATCAATAAAAAGTTATATGTTTGTAATTGTATTCTTTCAACATTGAGGAAGATATTTACCCAAAAAATAATGAGAAAATACAACAAATTAAAATTGGTGTGTTGTGGTTATTTAGGGGTGGGTCTTTAGATACCGTTAATCTAAAAGTATGATATTTTTTTAATCAAATCATCCAAAATTTTCGAACAATAAATTTTTTACAAAATCTTTTTTTCGAAATAGAACCAAACTAAATTTTTTAAAAAATCTAATAAACAATTTTTTTTTAAAAAAGATCTAATTCTTTTTAATAAAAACTGATACTGAACCAGGTCGAAATCGAAACCGAACCGAACTGAATATAATGTAATAACCGATTGGTATATATTTTGTAAAATTAAAATAACCGAAATGAATCAAACTATTTCCAATCCGAATATCGAAAGGTTCACCCCTAATTATACATATGTTGGTCGGTCCAAAATGCAAAATAAATAGGAAAAAGCAAAAGGAGAATGAATATTAAGGTGGGGAAAAGGTGGTAGAGACAAGACTAAAGTTTTGTGCCCGAAATTCAGTGACCCTTTGGGTCTATAAAACCATAGAAGTGTAATAATAACATGCAACGTCAAAGTCTAATAATTATGACATTTTTTTGTGTGTATTTTAAAATAAAAAGTAATGTATAGTCATAGTTCTCCCTACAATGATTAAAGGTATGATACTTATAAAAAAAACTATTGGATGTTATTACATATTTCAATTTAAATTATTTTTAAAAAATTAAAATGAATCAATACGGTTTTCTATTTTTTTCACATATAAAATATAACTGCTTTTGCCAGAAATTTAATAAACAATACAACATTTATTTTAATTAAAAAAAGTATTACAACGACCATGTAGTTATCTATTTTTTAAGAATCAATCAATTCATTATTATCTGATTATATATTCTATAAGAAAAATATAAAAAACATCCGCCTCGGCAATTGTTGAACTTGTATTCGATGCCTTGGTGAAATATCTTTTATTGGATTACCAAACCGATATTTTGTTATTAGATTACAAAAACTAATTATGAAATAGAAGTGAAATTTACATATATATATTTTTAATGAATCTAAAAATTAAAACCAAATCATTTAAAAAAAAAAAAAACATGAAATCAAGGCCGAAGGCAAAGGTGGTTTTTCATTGTGGGCTTTGCATGGGATTTTATTCTAAACGAAGACGATGGAATTAAATTGACAATCTAACGTCCAAATTCCTTTGGACGGTCCTTTTCATGTCTGAAATTATTAAGACTATAGACTTTGACATTTCGCAAAGAGTGCCACGAGAAATTTAGACTAGGGGTGGCCAATTCGGGTTTCGGTTCGGTTATATTCAGGTTCGGTTATAGAAAAACTATAACCATTCGGTTTTTATATAAATTCCGATTCGGTTATTTTTCGGTTCGGGTTCGGTTCGGTTTTGGTAAAAAGTTCAATTTTCCAAAGAAAATGTCGGTTATTCCTTCGATTTTTTTGGTTATTTTTTATTTGGTTCGGTTCGATTTCGGTTTTGGTTTTTCGGATTTAAGGAAATCATAACCGTTCAGTTTTGATGTCGGGTTCGGTTCGGGTACGGTTATATCTTATTCGATTCGGTTCGGCTCGGTTATTCAGTTAATAACCGAAATGGCCACCCCTAATTTAGACCATAACTTTTTTTTTATGTAATACTTTAATGCTCTAAAGTTTGCTAAATCTAAATCTTTATATAATTTACTTATTCATTTGCAAATAGAAATGAACATTAATATTCGATAATTTGTGGAATATCAATATGTATTGTTTATCATTTGAAATATGTGTTTATATATATTATTCGATTCAAAAGTTTACATTATACTATAAAGAATAAAAAAAATTGCAAGATATTTTTCTGGTTTTAACAACTACACTAAATACAAATTTAATTAATATTTAGAACTTTTTTTCGCAGTATAAATTAATAAATCTATTATGATCTATCTCTTTATTTATTTTTTACTTTAGATGTTTATGGTTTTAATTTTTTTATATCGTTTTTAATAATGAATATTCTTGTATCCGTAAGTTTTTATGTTTTTAGATTTTTATTAAAAAAAACTAGTCTTCAATTTTCAGTTTAATTTTTGCTTTAAACTGTTTTATATTTTGATTATTTCAGCCTATTTTGTTATATATTTATTTATTAACATTTCTTACAATATTGTTGCAAGCTCTTGAAAAAAATATATCATCTCTTTTTCTCAAATATTATATAAATTTTAAACAGCCAGAGACATCCAAAAATATAAGATCTGGTGCCACCTCACCATAGTAGGATTAAATTAAACCCTTGAAATTAAAAAAAACGACAAAAAAAGAGCAAGATGATAATTTTAGAAATACATGTGCAACTCATCCACTCCACTTTCATCAATTGGTCGCATCTTCGATTTAAAAAATATAATTAATCCCGTTTTTTTCCCTATAAAACGACAAAAATCTTCTCTGTCCAATCAAATGTCTCGTGAATTCGTCTGTTGATTGATTAACTTTATAATCTCAATTAGTGTTAATTTTTTAATTAGCGAACTTAATTTAACTCTAACAAAAAGAAGAAAAAAGGTTTGCCTCAAGAAAATATCAAAAGTAACCGTACAACACGAATCATACTTTCATCTCCAAATCATACGGACAAAAATTAATTATAGTTGAACCACTCTTAATCTCTGTCCTAATCTGCTTGCATCAATATTTGGGTCCCGCCATATATTTTTGCATTTCGTAATATCGATATTTTTTTATTTTAAATGTGATTAGTCTAAGAATATCGAGAAAATATCACACAAAGTCCTAATATTTTATTATGGATAATCTTGTCATATTAGATATTTATGCCTTGTTCATATGTCACCCTTTTTATCTGTTACCAAAGCAATCACTTTCACACATATATAATTTATATTAATTTTTTAATTTATTTTTGTATATTGATTAAAAAAATTGGATTTGGTAAAACACTCTAGATTTTTCTAACCACCAACAAAATTATATTGGGACAAGCACAAGCTATGAAATTTAAAAAAAGGTTAAATGATAAATGCATCAATTTTCCTTTTTAGGATTAATTCGTTTATTTCTTTTTCAAGCCAATAAACATGATTGATTTCCTTTCTAAATATAAAACCCTATTTTTTAATCATATTTGGAATTTCGCAGTATAGAACTTCTAGACGTATAGCCAAACCGGTTCTTTCGAACCAACCCAATTCTTAACTAGAAAATTGAAAATCAACGTGGAGAGGTTTATTTTATGTGTATATTTTATGAAATTGCTTGAATTTGTACACTTGGCTGAATAGGGATGGTTCTATTTGGTTTTCCGGTTTTTCTGTAGATCTCATAAATAAGTGGGACCGGTTTTATGGAAAACCACACGGTATTCGTGAACCGGAAATTAGGTATAATCACAAAACATATTCATGCATTAAATGAATGCATACCAAACCATTGAAGTCGGTGACATGAATTTTTCATGCATTAAAGTCAAAGTTCCATTTCTAACCATATGGTCCGTATAATACCGAACCAAAAGAGAAAATTAAGACAATGCTTACAAACGCAAGAAACCAATGACAGGGCACTACGACTATATTATATAATAAATTGTCCAAATTCATTTGATTTTTGTCACGAAACAACTTTGGATAGTAATCTAGGGGTGCAAAATAATCAGAATTTCACATTTCCATAAAATTATATAAGTGTAATCATGACACAATTTAGTTTCAACTTGTCAATTTTTATAAAATAAAATCCGAACTTTGTTTTTTTATCAAATAAAATCGTAATTTGATTATTAAATTGTAAATAAATCTAAACTTTATAAAAATTATCATTTTTAAACACATTGTTCATAGCATGATATCATAATATACCGATGGTAACATATCAAATATGGTTAAAAATGTTGATTTATTACATAAAATATCGGGTACGTCGTATCAATATTTAAATTTTAAAATATTAACGATGACAAAATTGGATTTATTTTTAGTTGAAAATTAGACAAAAAAATAAAATTTAGATGTAATTTTATAAAAGTTGAGAAATTCAGATTTTTTTGATATTTTTTCTTAATAAAATGTCATAAAAATATAAATAATTATTCAATTTTACTTACAAAACTGAAAAAACCATAACTAAATAAAATAAGGAATGATTAAAAAAACCATAACTCCCATAGTTTTGAGTAGGGTTGGACGTTTCGGTTCGGTTCTTCGGAACCGGACCGAATCGAACCGTTAAAACGGTATTTTTTCTAACCCGAAACCGCTGTTATTTTCTGAACGGTACCATTTTTAGAGAACCGAATTTTTTCGAAACCGAATCGAACCGAACCGAATTTTAAAAATCCCGAAAAACCGAATATTTTTAAAGAAAATCTAACATTTTTTTTAATAAAACCCAGAACCGAACCGAACCGAATACAATAAAAAATCCGATTGGTATCTATTTTTGTAAAACCAAAAAAACCGAACCGATCTATTCCGTTCCGAACACGAACCGTTTTTCGAAATGTCCTCTTTTTTCAAGAGAATGATAAAATAAGAAAATTTAGGCGTGTGAGAGAGTGTTGAACAAGTAAAAATAAGCAACAAGAAATAAATAAAAGGCGAAATTATTTTCCATAATAACAGTTTAATTAAAGAAACTCGTCAATAAAAATCATTTCAGGAAAATAAATCACTGAATGCATGCATCTGATCTGAGTGCTTTGACCCGTTTTTTCTGTTTGGTCACCACCTCCTCTCCGCTCTCCGCCATGGCGGCGCATCTAATGTTCCTCAGATCGGTTCTTGTTTCTCCCGGAAGACGTTCTTCCTCACCCTGAATCATCTGACAGTAGAATTTCTCAGATTGGAAACTTGCAGGTTGTGTTTTTTTTTTTGTCTTTTTATGTAAGAAAGGTTTTTGTTCAAACAGTCCTGGTTTTGTTTCTTTCTTCCTGAAAGCTATTCGCCCAGAACGAGAGGCATCGCCATTGATGAGCGAAATCCCATTTTCTCGGGAAACAAACAGACAATTTCTCTCTCTCTCGTTTACCGTCCTCTTTACGACCCTGTTACGGGAAATTTCAATGTTCTCTGTCCCCGTCAATGTTATTTTCCGAGAAAATTCTGACCTGTTCTAATCTCGACATCTTGTCACTGTTTCTTTCTTCTCCGTCTTCTCTTCTCCGTGTTTTGTCCGCACGTAGAGAAACCGATTTTTTTTTTTTTAATAAAAAAAATTATGATTGAAAAAGTCAGGATGTGTGTGAGATCTCACTCGAAGTCTTCGAATGCTGAAAGCTGTTATTCCCTTTTTCTGGTTCATTGATTAAAGATTCCAGCTTTGTTGAGACAATAAACAAACAGAAACTTTCGGAATATACCCATTTCTGATCCCATAACTCTCAGTTTTCCGGGAAAGTTTTCAGTTTCCTGGGAAAATTTTCAAGCTTCCTTGCGCTCTGTTACCGGAATCGCGAACTACGAGGTCCGGCATATTCGGTCTCAGTCTCTCTGTCTGAAGCCATCTCTGCTTTTGTTCTGTGAGCTTTTTTCCTCGGAGGTTCTGCCAAACATGGTATTGTCTTTTCCCCTTTCCCTTTTTCCAAAAATCGTTTCCCTTTTTATTTTTTTTAATAATTTCTGTTTTCTGGGCATCACTGTTTAAAAATTTTCTCGCGGTTCATGGAAATCCGTTGCCACCACTTTTTTTTTTCTTCTTCTTCCCCTGATATAAAATTTTCAAAATCCCATCAGTGGGTGTTTGTTATTCTTTCAAGAAGCAACAAGAATTTGGCATTTCTTGCTCGTTTTGCGAGTCTGGAACTCAAAAATCTAAGTTTTTTTAATTTCAGGGTTCTTAGATTTCCTCAAAGTCTGCAATTTTTTTTCCCAGTAAAGATTCGAGCTTTGCTTCAGGGCTTGCCTGACGAGAGCGAAAGATCAAGCCTTTGCTTCTGGGTATTTTAGATTCGGATCTTTCCGGGTGTAAAGATTCGTGGAAAGTGACAAGGAAAATGTCGAATGGAAGGAGCAGAAGGAGGAGGAGGAGACTACTCCTAAGCAAGATTTACACGCTGAACTGTGGAACCGCATGTTTCAGGCAAGACCATTCTCAGGTCGGAGGACCAGGTTTCTCTCGGGTTGTCTTCTGCAACGAACCCAATCGTGAAGAATCAGCTGGAACAAGGGACGATTACTGCGATAACTACGTGAGGACCACCAAGTACACTCTGGCCACGTTCTTGCCAAAATCTTTGTTCGAACAGTTCAGAAGAGTTGCAAATTTCTACTTCCTCGTAACTGGTGTCTTGTCCTTCACTGATCTTGCACCTTACACTGCCGTCAGCGCCATTGTTCCTCTCATCTTCGTCATCGGTGCCACCATGGTTAAAGAGGGTGTCGAAGATTGGCGCCGGAAACAGCAGGTAACTGGCCTTTTTTTTGTTGTGCTCGTCTTTAGGGTTTTCTTTCCAGTGTCTGGCCTCTTCTGATTGCAAAAATGGAAAGTGATTAGATTTTTGGTTCAGAGTTGATTTGAATCAGATAGTTTTCTTACTTTCTGAGATTCTGGATTAGATTAGATAACCTCATGAGTCATTTCTGCTTTTAGGACGTTGAAGTGAACAATAGGAAAGTTAAAGTGCATAGAGGAGATGGGAGTTTTGTTCATAGAGAGTGGAAGACGCTGAGAGTTGGAGACATAGTGAAGGTAGAGAAAGACGAGTTTTTCCCGGCGGATCTTTTCCTGCTTTCATCGAGCTATGGAGATGCTATTTGCTACGTGGAGACGATGAATCTTGACGGGGAAACAAATCTGAAACTTAAACAAGGACTGGGAGTCACTTCTTCTTTGCATGAAGACGAGAATTTCAACGGTTTCAAGGCTTTTGTCAAATGCGAGGATCCGAATGCTAATTTGTATTCCTTTATTGGAACCATGGAGCTTGACGGGGAAAGGTACCCTCTTTCGCCTCAACAGCTTCTCCTGAGAGACTCGAAACTCAGAAACACAGACTATATCTATGGAGCCGTTATCTTCACGGGTCATGACACAAAGGTTATCCAGAATTCAACCGACCCTCCATCAAAGAGAAGTAACATCGAGAGGAAGATGGATAAGATCATATACTTGATGTTCGGTATTGTGGTTTCAGTAGCGTTTATTGGTTCGGTTACCTTTGGATTATCAACAAGAGATGATTTAGAGAATGATGTGATGAAAAGATGGTACCTTAGACCGGATAGTTCCAGGATCTTCTTCGACCCGAAAAGGGCACCAGAGGCTGCAATGTATCACTTTCTGACAGCGGTTATGTTATACAGTTACTTCATCCCAATTTCTTTATATGTCTCAATAGAGATTGTGAAAGTTCTTCAGAGCATCTTCATCAATCAGGATATCCATATGTATTACGAGGAAGCTGACAAGCCAGCGCGTGCACGGACTTCTAACCTGAATGAAGAACTTGGGCAAGTAGATACAATTCTTTCAGACAAGACTGGAACTTTGACGTGTAACTCCATGGAGTTCATCAAGTGTTCTATCGCTGGGACAGCCTATGGCCGTGGTGTTACAGAGGTGGAGATGGCTATGGGTAGAAGAAAAGGTTCTTTAATGTATCAGAACAATGAAAACGATATGGAATACAGCAAGGATGTCACCTCGGCTGCACAGAAAGTGAAAGGATTCAACTTTAAAGATGAAAGGATAACGAACGGGAACTGGGTCACCGAGGCACGTGCTGATGTTATTCAGAAGTTTTTCCGGTTATTAGCTGTTTGCCACACAGTTATACCGGAAGTGGAAGAAGATACAGGAAAGATCTCTTACGAGGCTGAGTCACCAGATGAGGCAGCATTTGTTATTGCAGCAAGGGAGCTCGGGTTTGAATTTTACAACAGAACCCAAACAAGCATATCTGTAAGAGAGCTAGACTTGGGGACTGGCAAACGAGTTGAAAGGTTGGCCCATCTGCAAAATTTTCTCTTATTTCATCCCCACTGAAAACTGCTCTTTATTTCATACTCTATGTTTTTGCAGGGTGTATAAAGTCTTGAATGTCCTTGAATTCAACAGCTCGAGGAAAAGGATGTCGGTAATAGTACAGGATGAAGACGGGAAACTGTTATTACTTTGTAAAGGGGCAGACAGGTATCCACCTTTGATTTGAGAAACTCGGATATCAATCTCACTTGGAACTCGATTTCGATTTGTTCTAAAAAAGACTCTACCTGTCAGTGTCATGTTTGAAAGACTTGCCAAGAATGGTAGAGAGTTTGAAGAGGAGACCAGGGACCATGTCAATGAGTATGCTGATGCCGGGCTGAGAACTTTGATACTTGCCTTTCGTGAACTAAACGAGAAAGAATACAATGTGTTTAACGAGAGATTAACCGAAGCAAAGAATTCGGTTAGTGCTGATCGAGAAGCGTTGATAGATGAAGTTACAGAAGAAATTGAGAAAGATCTGATTCTTCTTGGAGCTACTGCTGTTGAGGATAAACTCCAAAATGGGGTAATCTGCTAATATATATATCGATTTATAGTGTTGAATGGTCTTCGAGTAGATCAAGGAAGAACTTAAAAAGTGTTTTTCCTTCTTCCCTTTGTCTTTTCCATTAGGTCCCTGATTGCATTGACAAACTTGCCCAAGCAGGAATCAAGATTTGGGTTTTGACGGGAGACAAGATGGAGACTGCTATCAATATTGGGTATCGATTTCTGGGTATCACCTTATTATATTTGGTTTTCTGAAGGCTGTGCATACGTTCTTCGCGGTTCTTTCCCAGTCCCTAAACCCGCAAGTGTCTGTACATCTTTGACAGCTTTGCTTGTAGTTTACTCAGACAAGACATGAAACAGATCATTATCAACTTGGAAACACCAGAAATGCTGTCATTGGAGAAAGCCAGAGAAAAGGATGACCTTGAGAAGGTACAATAATTCTGTATTCGGGTATTTTGGGGGAGTCATACGTGTAGAGATACATAGTAATACATGCTATATATATATATATGTATGTATGTATGTATGCAGGCCTCAAAGGAAAATGTCCAGCGGCAGATAACTTCTGGGAAAGCTCAGATAAAAGCATCTCGAGGAACATCTGATGCTTTCGCTCTAATCATCGACGGGAAATCCCTTGCTTATGCATTGGAGGATGATACGAAGAACTTCTTCCTAGAACTGGCAATTGGCTGTGCTTCTGTTATTTGCTGCCGGTCATCACCCAAACAGAAGGCACTGGTCAGTTTTTTTCTTCTATTCCATTAAACTGCATTACTAGTTCTTTTATCTCACGAATTTATATTTGCATATAGGTGACAAGATTAGTGAAATCGAGTACCGGTAAAACAACACTTGCAATTGGTGATGGAGCAAATGATGTTGGAATGCTTCAGGAAGCAGATATCGGGGTTGGAATTAGCGGTGTGGAAGGAATGCAGGTTCTATGAGATATTTATCTTACAGTTCTATCTGGATTTTACTTGTACATTGTGTGTTTCTTTCTCTAACATGATCATGTTTCAGGCTGTAATGTCCAGTGACATTGCAATTGCTCAGTTCAGATATCTAGAGCGTCTGTTACTTGTTCATGGACACTGGTGTTACAGGCGTATCTCATCAATGGTGAAACATCATCATCATCCTCTATCTTTTCAGATCTGTCACTGACATTTCATGCCATTAGTTAGTTCTCAATCTTTTGCTTGTTTTCTATTACACAGATATGCTACTTCTTCTACAAGAACATTACCTTCGGTTTCACTCTCTTTTTATATGAGGCATATGCATCGTTCTCAGCAACACCTGCTTACAACGATTGGTTTCTGTCTCTTTATAACGTCTTCTTTTCGTCTCTACCCGTCATTGCTATGGGGGTCTTCGACCAGGATGTATCTGCTCGGTTTTGTCTCAAGGTATTTCCTCGTGGTAATAAAACTGCAGCTTTTGGTCTTGGTACTGGTGAAGGAAAAACCCTTACAGAACACACTTCATGTGGATTCTTCTGCCATTGTTTTTGTCACAGTTCCCGCTTTTGTACCAAGAAGGCATTCAGAATGTGCTCTTTAGCTGGGGCCGGATACTCGGCTGGATGCTTAATGGTTTCTGCAGCGCAATTATCGTATTCTTCCTCTGCAAGAACTCTCTCGAGTACCAAGCCTTCAACCACCAGGGGAAAATTTCCGGGCGGGAAATTCTCGGGGGGACGATGTACACTTGCGTTGTCTGTGTCGTGAACTTGCAGATGGCATTGGCTATCAATTACTTCACTCTGATCCAGCATTTTGTCATCTGGGGATCCATTGCTGTCTGGTTCTTCTTCCTCATGGCTTATGGAGCTCTTCCCCTGCAGCGCAATTATCGTATTCTTCCTCTGCAAGAACTCTCTCGAGTACCAAGCCTTCAACCACCAGGGGAAAATTTCCGGGCGGGAAATTCTCGGGGGGACGATGTACACTTGCGTTGTCTGTGTCGTGAACTTGCAGATGGCATTGGCTATCAATTACTTCACTCTGATCCAGCATTTTGTCATCTGGGGATCCATTGCTGTCTGGTTCTTCTTCCTCATGGCTTATGGGTCTCTTCCGACAAGAATATCCACCGATGCTTATAATGTCTTTCTTGAAGCTCTTGCCCCTTCACCTTCTTACTGGATCATCACTCTCCTTGTGGTGGTATCGGCTTTGGTGCCATATTTTGTGTATTCTGCCATTCAGATGAGGTTTTTCCCGATGTACCACGGGATGATACAGTGGTTGAGGTACGAGGGTCAGTGTAACGACCCAGAGTACTGTGATATGGTGAGGCAGAGATCGATAAGGCCTACAACCGTCGGTTTCACTGCAAGATTAGAAGCCCGGAAGAGATGTAGGCGGAGATCCGAGCCTGAACCATGAGAACAAGTGAACAGAGATGGATGGATTATCTACTCCATGATTTTGTGCTTCAGTGACTTGCAGGCTGTAAATAGAAGCATTGAGACACAAGCAAGAAATTTTCTTGCAGAAGGAAAAAGCCATGGTCATAGCATCGCTGACTGCAAGGACAGTGCTTGTAAGAGGTTGTACCATATGGTGTAAATTACGATTCTTGCTGGATAAAAGAAACGAGTTGCAGAGTTTCTGGGTGGAGAGAACATCTGATTTTATTAGCAAAACCGCTTTAGGGTAATGGCGGAAGATTGTAAATCAGATACAATACAGTAGAGAAAGAAAATTTTCTCTTTCTTTTGTTGTTTTTCTCAGAGATTACAATCAAAGTGGTTTCTTGTGCTCTGATACTTCAAATAAAGAAAAACCCTTCAATCTGTGTTCCTTATGGTTCTTGATTCTATGACAGAGCTCGTGGGATGTGCAGGAGCGGGAAGTGGTCTCTGTTTTTGTTATTTCACACCGTAAGACACTGAAACTGTTAGTGTCTGGAAAAGATCTCTGTCCCCAGAAGCTTCCAAACACAAACTCTCCATTCATGGAGAGTTCCTGCAACATTTGTTCAATCTCTTCCATGCATCTGAATCTTGGGTTTTCATCTGAAGTGAACCCATCGTTGAGAAATTCATCTTCCTTGTACTTCTCAATTGCAGGTCCAAAGATCTTTTCGTCTCTTCTCTTCCCCTTCCGTAATCTCTTCCTCACGTACATCTTCATCTTCCGGGCTAGTTTACGAGGAATCTTGAGGAAGATGAAGATGATAACTTGTAAGACAAGGCATTCGCAGCAGCAGGACAGAACAATACAATCTGCTGCAAAAGCGCCACAATCTTCTTCCATTACTCTGTCTGCAGAAAACTGCAGAGACAGAAGAAGAAGAAGAAGAAGAAGAAGAAGAAGAAGAAGAAGAAGAAGAAGAAGAAGAAGAAGAAGAAGAAGAAGAAGAAGAAGAAGAAGAAGAAGAAGAAGAAGAAGAAGAAGAAGAAGAAGAAGAAGAAGAAGAAGAAGAAGAAGAAGAAGAAGAAGAAGAAGAAGAAGGAGAAGGTAAGAGGTGACATGGGATTGTGTCAAAGGAATAGGTTCCTTGCCGAAATTGGGATTGACAATGTAAGAAGGCAAGCAAAACCCATGTGTTGGCAAATCCTGATGACTCCAGCTTCTGCTTTGCCAATGTTTTTTTTTTAAAATAAAAAGATCACATGGGTATTTTTATTCACTTTTGCAAGTTTGATTTTTGGAATCTTGGACGTCAAGTGAATTCAGAACCCATTTTAAACTTAATTTCCTTTGATTTCACTCTTCAATCTCTCTGCTTTTTATGGGTGCAGATGAAAGTGAAAGATCTGATTGATTTTAGCATAAACATAACTGAGAGAGGACAAGATAGAGGAGTTACATCAAAAAGCATGTGCAGATTGAAACTTTTGGAAAGAATAGTGCCAATAGTATGTACTTTCATATTAACACATGAAATCCCCGACATAATATCTTATCCATTGCCTCTCTCTGTTTTTCTATCTTGTTCCATCACATGTTCCCCCTGTAACTGTAGCCCCCCCTGTTTCTGCAACAGCTTCTTGCTCTACCACCATTTGTTCACCTTATATACAAAAGAAAGAAGAAAAAAATGGAGAATCTGGATTGCAGATTCGTATCTTCACCAATGCCCATAAGAAGGAAAAAAGAAAGAAGAAGGAGAATTCTGTTTGAGGTCTTGCGCCTGGTGGACGCGGAGAAGAACACACTGCATAACTACAGTATGAAAAAAAAATCGGAATAGAGAGTTCAGACAAAACTGTGTTATGTAAAAGGACAGATCTTTAACAATCTGTTCTCTGTAGATGTCTTGTATTTACACGAGTTCGTCTCTGCTGTTATAAGTAGTGGTATTCGTGAAGAAATCTGTACTGTAATTCTGGCTGCCGAATGCCATCCTTCGAAACAATCTGATCTCTGCAGACTGCTGAGCCGAGTTGAAAATCTCGCTTTCGCCTACTTTCATCCCGTTGCTGAGATCTTCTGCAGCTAGACTGTCGAAAGCTCTCACTATCTGCCATTTTCAAAGCCCTTGTCATGAGAAAATTATGTACGGGATTCATTGAGAAAACGTAAAAGATTTGGTTTTCAGTGGAAAATCTCGGTACTTGGCCCATTCGAGGTCTCTTGGTAGCTGAATGACGCACACAGGCAGCTGCTGCTTCAATCATTCTGAACATTTCAGATTCGACAAAGTTCCCTCTGAGCTTGGAATCAGCTAAAGCATCAAACTTTTCGGTTTCAAGAGCATGGCTCATCAAAGGTCGGGCCTGAAAAACATTAACGAAAGGTCGAACCTTGTGAGGGTTTCATCAAAAAGCTCAGAAATTTTTGTCGACAAAGTTGTACATATATTGTGCATATACCCATTCAACAAGACTCTCATCTCCCAGAGGTTGGGATGCATCCACGGGTTTACGTCCAGTGATTAACTCCAAAAGCACGACCCCGAAGGAGAACACATCTGATTTCTCAGTTAACTTTCCACTTGATGCATATTCAGGAGCCATGTAACTGAAAACAAAACGTAACTAACGTTTTACCAGATGCAAGAAATTGTAAATTTGTAAGCATCTGAAAAAGAAACCGATCAAACGAGTAAAGGGCCTACCCGAATGTTCCAATAACACGGGTTGTGACATGTGTATTAGCATCGAGAGCTAACTTTGCGAGACCAAAGTCAGATACCTACAGAGCGAGAAAATCGAAAGATGTTAAAACAAGATCCAACATCATGTCTTGGAGCTAAACCATAATAACGAACAAACCCGAGCATCAAAGTTGTTGTCTAAAAGGATGTTGGATGACTTAATGTCTCTGTGAATGATTCGTGGATGGCCTGAAAATGGAACAAAACCATTAGAGGCAACAAGAACACATCATTTCCACCATTTATATTTTTGCAGAAAGAATTTAATGCAGAATCAGTCCATCTTTTATCCAAGAAGGGTTAACTTGTGGAGTTAGAAGAGATTCATAGATTTTGGGGAAGAGCTTATCATCAAAGGCAAGACAGTATAGTTCACAATGTTACAGAAAGCAATAACTTACAATCTTCATGAAGATAAGCTATGCCACGAGCTGCACCAGCAGCGATTTTGACACGAGTTGCCCAGTCCAATACCGGCCCTCCTGACTCTAAAGACGATATGAAACATATACAAACTGTATTATGTATCAGCGGCTCGTGATTCTGAATGTATATGCCTTGAACGATATAGAAACGCTTACCATGAAGATGGAAGTAAAGATTGTTGTTAGGGACATAATCATAAATTAGCAATCCCCTGTTTTCAGAAATACAGTATCCGACCAATGAAACCAAATGCCGGTGGTGTATTCTACTAATAGTTTCGACCTCGGCTTTGAATTCTCGATCTCCTTGTACTCCGCCATTTTTCAGTTGCTTCACTGCAACCACTCTCCCATCTGGTAAGATCCCTCTATACACATAACCAAATCCACCTTCACCTAAAAGGTTATCAGACGAAAATCCAGCAGTTGCCTTGATAAGCTCTTCATACGAGAACAAAGCCTTTGAATGGCCTAAGCCACCGGGTTCTGATTGTGAATAACCCGAAGTATTTCGAGAATGACTTCCTACAAGTGGTGCTGAAGATTGCATCTTGAAAAGCGCAGAATCTGGACACAAGACATGGAAGGATTACGTTCCAAAAGTTAAAATCCAACTTAAGAATTCTGACAAAATACCTGATCTTGGGGAGGAGCCCATTGGCGATGGCATGACATAGCCACCACCAATCGTGGAAAGCTGCCTTTTTCGTCTCCTCAAACACCAAACGAGGAGTCCAATAAGACTGAACAGCACAAGCCCCGCAGCAACACTGATACCCACGACAGCTCCTGTGTCGATGCCACTACTACTGGAAGGAACAGAACTGTCTGTGTCTGGAGCAATAGGACTAGGGTTGTTTTGAGGTGGATTATTTGAACCAGGTGTAGGGATTTGAGGAGGAGATGGTGGGCCTATAAGTGGTGGAGGAGGGGACAGTATCGGTGTTACAGGAGAATTTGGAGGTGGTGGAGCCAATGGAGAAGCTGGCTGGCCTGGACTTCTCCTGGGAGGAGGAGGTGCATCATTTGGGGGTATTGCCACTGGTGGAGGGGGAGGAGGGGGAGAACGAGCAGGACGGTCAGGGACAGGTGGAGGAGGGGGAGAACGAGCAGGACGGTCAGGGCCAGGTGGAGAAGGGGAATGTCGTGGAGGAGGAACCGCTGCAGGAGGTGGAGGTGAGTCTATTGGTACAGATGGAGGTGGAGGTGGATATGTAGGAACTGGCGCAGGAGGTGGTGGTGAGCTAGGTGGTGGCTGGGGAGGCGGCTCGGGTGGTGGTGGGGTTACCGGTTGATCAGGTGGCAGTGGAAGGGAAGGGCTCTCAGGTGGGTCTGATGGAGGAGGAGGAGGAGGAGACTGAGGAGGTGGCCCCATTGGTTCAGGTGGTGGGGATTGTGTTGGGGGAGGAGGTGTCAATGGTGGTTCAGGTGGCGGTGATGACGGTGTGGCTGGGGGGGGGGGGGG
>NW_010966617.1:476754-543603 GCF_000463585.1 Tarenaya hassleriana
GGCGGAGGAGCCGGCGGAGTGGCCAGAGGCGGTGGCTGAGCTGGAGGCATCGGAGGGTTACCTACATTGCCACTTGGCTCAGGAGGGGAAGCCATGATGGCAGTCGGTGGCTCAGCCGAGGGAGTTGAAGCAGGAGGTGGAGCAGGTGTTGCCATTCAATCTAAACACCAAATCTACAGAAGTTATATAACCTAAACTGGTCTGAATCTAATTGGAAATGCATCAAAAACTGTTTCTTTCAATGAGAAAGCAAAGATGATCACTTTCTATGAAAAAATTATAAAGCCGAATCTGAATCTGAATCTGAATTTCCCAGTCTTGATTCTGACAGTACCCCCAACAAACCTGTTGCCATTCAATCTAAACACCAAATCTACAGAAGTTATATAACCTAAACTGGTCTGAATCTAATTGGAAATGCATCAAAAACTGTTTCTTTCAATGAGAAAGCAAAGATGATCACTTTCTATGAAAAAATTATAAAGCCGAATCTGAATCTGAATCTGAATTTCCCAGTCTTGATTCTGACAGTACCCCCAACAAACCAAACTTTCACCAACCCTAAACCACAGATCACCAATCACTGTTTCCTAACGTAAAAGAAACATCAACTTTCAAGATCACACCCAGCTGTTCTAAGGTTAAACCCTAAATCACTCAACTCAGGAGCTTCAACACAAAGCAGACAACCACGAAGAGATTTATTTCATCAGATAAAAACCGACCCAGATCGAGAAATCGACTGCTGAGCAAAACCCAGATCACCAAATTCGCTTCCGAATCCCAGATTCCAGATCACCCAGAGAGAGAACCCACGAAACCAGATCACTGAGGTTTCGCAAATCGATGGCAAATGCAACAACTTCAGATCTCTGAGAGGCTTTCTCCGACGTCACAACTCAAAAATCTCTCTGCTTGAAACATCAGAATCCAGCTTTGATTCAACCAGTGAACCCCAAGTAAGTTTTTTTCTTCTCCTTCTTCGTGCGAACTCTTTCTCTCTCTTTTACCTCTTCGAATTCCGCAGCAAAAAGTTCGAATCTTGAAGCCTCAGTCTCTCTCCAGTTTGAGCAGAAGAAACTGAGAAAAAGACCAGAAAACAACGATGAATCGAATCAGCGATAGGGAAAAAAAAAACTAGAAAATCATATTGAAAGTTTTCACGAAATCGTCTTATAATATCATTCTAATGTTTCTGTGAAGATGCTTTGCTTCAGGCGACAAATCAACGGTCAAGAAATCAGAGTTCTGTCATTAAATCAATAGATAGATTTGCCTTTTTTTTTTGGTTGACGTAAACTACCATACCACCGGCACTGATAAAGCAATTAACTGAAAACGGAAAAAAGAACAAAAAAATATGTTAATCCTTTTAGGGGAAATTTCCTCATCTGAGTCCAAAATTTTCACAGAAAATATCCAAAAGTTTCCAATTTTAGCAAACATTGTAATGATTTTGAGGTTTTAGAATCAGAAAAATATTCGAATTTTCACCGCAAAAAGTTTTTTTTTTGTGTGTGGAAAAAACCTGTGTTTAAAAAAAATCTTATATCTAAATAATAAAAATGTAATATGCGATAAAAAGATCTTTTCGTATTAACTTAAGTTCCGATTTGTTCACAGCAAAATCTGAATTTTATTTATGCATAAGAAGTCAGTCTTTTGTCATTTTCACTACTTTTCAATTTTTTTAATCACATGTTGCATCATATTTAAAATTTTATATACATATATTTATATATATATGCATACCTCAAGTTGATTGACTTTGATCACTCCAAAAAACTATTATTTTAATATTTCAATTGCGTAAAATTATTTGTTTAAAGGAAAGACGAGTACTAATATTTATTATTCGTTTATGTTCAATATGAGATCGAAGACTCGCAGTTCATTGATATTCACCACAATTAAAAGGAAAAAATTGGATAATAACACATTTTTTTTTCGTAAACCAGACAAAGTTCTTACTGTTTTTTTTTTACTTCAATTTAGTATTTTAAATGTATAATTTAAACACGAGTCAGTTGCACTATTTAATGCAAACTAAATCGGCAATAATAAAAATATGCTCTCCATAAAAAATTCATTCATAAAATGTTAATCCTTTTTGTTTTGTAACGACCCGTGAAACAAAGATTCCAAACATTTATATATCCCACTTTTGTTCTGTTTTTTTGCCACGTGGCATTCTCCATTTTCACTTGCCTACTTGTGAAGAAATCCACAAGTAAAAGAAAAAACTCCGACCAAAAGGGTAAGAAGAGAGGGAAAAAAAAAGAAGGCAATGTGAACACGTGATCAAGGATCATATATTACCCTCCAAGGTCCATGTGGAGAAGGGTCTTGGAGTAATTTTCCTTTCCTTTTTTTTTTTTGTTGTCGGTGGAATTGGAATTATACAATACGTATATATATAGGTATATTCATGTATGCATAGGCGTTGACACGTGTGTGCCATTGAGATCAAATCCTATTCTGAGGAGGAGAGAGCAGAGAGAATATTTTCAGCTGGCTTTGGCTCTGGTTTCAGACAAGAGCATAGAGATACAACTCAAGGAGATTGATATGTTCTAAACCCTTGCCTTGCCCTAGAGATATGGGTTTGATCAAGAATCTTGAATATACTCAATATCAAAGTTGATGTACTTTCCCATGAATAAAGCTTTGACCAGTGAAGCAGATGGGTTTTTGGAGTCAATGGAAATGGCATAAATCTAAAAACCAGTATATGTTACTAGCAAATTTATAAACCCTAAAACCAGAAACTGTGGAAAAGAAGAGGCCTGTACATTGTGGAAGCTGCGATTCTTGACAGTCACAACGAGAGAATGGGAGATGAACTACTTGCATATTGTTCGCCAATCGATGATTTCTTCTCGAGTTGATCTGTGCGGCCCAGCTCTTTCCGATTTCGGTCTGAAACTTTCCTACATTGGACAATGGAAATGGAGGAGTGGCTCTCTTCTGTCACAATGTTCTTTTTTGGTAATGGGTAGCCTGGGATGGGGTTCGAACTCGGGTGAGGAGGCACTTTGTTCTGTTACAATGTTCAAACGTCAAAAACGGCATATCGGAATGACAAAGCAAGGGTACAAGACAGGAAATCTATGGCTCACCTGTTTCATGTTCTAATGCTTTGGAGGATCATTTCAACCTAGATGACAACAGTAACATAGTAAGCGGACCGAGCATTGTTGTTAACGTATCATCAAAACCTGATAGAAGCTGAACAATGTCTGGTTGTAAACTCAAAACTCATGCTTACCTTAGTCAAAAATCCTTTACAAGATTTGCCTCTACTGAAGCATTGCTTACATACTCTCGCAAAAGCTATTTTGATCTCTTCAGCTGCAGACAGTGAAATTGCAAACTGAGCCTTGATTCATGACTAGTAAAGTAGAAAAAGCCAAAATCTTTGTAGATTACAGCCGCAGATACATACACACACACACACAATACCTCTAAGCCCTCCACCAAGAACTTTGCACATCTGTATTCATTTCCGTGTGAAGTTAGGGGATGCAAAAACATGCTTCATGCAGTGTTCTGGTCCGATCAGTCTGTGGAATTCAGGAATTAGATGGGAATTCAACAATAAGCTATTGTTACAAAATCAAAGATAATATTTCAATGGTGAACGAGAAAGCTAAATCTAACTATATATCAAACATTCATCAATGCTCTTGCTCTATTATCCCTGATCTGTATCCTTTAACTTTCCTGCCCAAACTGTTGACAGATGACGAAATTTGAATTTTGGCTCGATTCATACAAGGCAACGGTTCCAATTCTAACGGTTCGAGAGAATATCTGGTCGTTTCTCCACAGGCAATGCAGATCAACACGATACATAGTCCATACCTTGCACCGGTGGAAGAGACGTGATTGGTTGATTCCATGGAACCCACTGGTCTAATTTTGTCGGAGATTGGTCTTCTGACACCGAACCACGACGATCCGCGACGTCGGAGCAGCTTTTCCGTCGAAGAGGCGGTTCTTTTAGACGGCGATATGCGCGTGGGCGGACCGATCACCGCCATGGATTTGATTCAGCAAAAGAGAAGCTGCTTGTTTTCTCTCCGTCCGGGTTTTCTATTCCTTTTTCGGCATAAAAGCAACAAATTACCAAAAGCCCGAAACTCTTACATTTGCAATTTTCTTACCCCAACTTATGTTTTAGTGTCAGAGATATCCCTCTATTTAAACGATAAATGAGATTAAATCAAACTACAGGGGCTTTTTTGCAACATTTTATCGCAACACAGAGCTGAGGTAATGGAGGAAAACCAGTAGCCATTGACGAAGCTCGTTTCTTCGTGACTTCCTCTTTCTCCTCCATGACTCTCCTCAGAACTCACCATCGCCATACCTCGCCTCTTCGATATTGCCGTTTTGCCCCTACCCAGTCCCTTGTTTCTGCTTCCTCTCACGTTCTCTCTCTACAAAGACCGAGCTTCAGTCTCCGGTTCCCTTCGCTTTCTCTCTCTAACGGACGATTACCGCGCTCGAGCGTCTCTGGCACCGGAGCTTCGATTCCCGGAAATCAATACGATGCGGAGGAGGAGGATTCCGGCAATGCAGCGGACGGAGGTGGCGTCGTTTACCAGAAAACGCTGAGACTGGTTGAGTGCGCCATGTTCGCCGCCGTCACCGGCCTCGTTTACTTTCTCAGCAATTCCCTCGCCATCGAGGTTTTCAGTTCTTCGATTCAGTTGGAATTTGAAATCGAATTCTCTAAATTTAAGCAATTTCCTTGTTGATGAAGAGAAACTCGAGTAGGCTTTTCAGTAATCCCGGTTCTTCCTGAAAGTTGATAATTGGGTTTCGTTCGATTTTAATGGTCGTTTCATTAGCTTGAATCTGTTAGGCTCAGTTTGGATGTCTCAAGTTCTGGAGCTGTCGTGAAGAAACCGATGATATGGTGTTCTGTAGTGAATAGAAAAAAAAAAGGGTTTTTGTTTTTTGGAATTTGATACTAAGGGAATGTAAGAACAGTTGCTCTTTTGTCTTTACGATCACTTGTCTGACAAAACATGTGTTTGCATCCATTCTATCTGAGAGTTAAACTTGTGTTTGATGCAGAACTACTTCGGCTGCTTCTTCTCATTGCCTATTGTAATATCATCTATAAGATGGGGCATTTCAGCTGGCAGGAAAACCATGGTGTGTGTAAAGAGCTTCCCTGATTCATCCTGAAAACAGAATTCAAGAATCCCAAAATCAGCCGAGTCTTCAATCATTGAGACATTTTCTTTCCGTTGATTCATTCCCGTGATTGTGGAATCTGTTTTGTTCCTCAGGTGGCTACAGTCTTGCTGTTATTCATCCTGTCGGGTCCCGTGAAAGCGTTAACGTATTTGGTAAGTGTCCTCTTCGTAGTTTGCAGAGCAGAGTTTTTGTCATGTATGTTTAGATATTTAATGCTGAAAACTGGACATTCACATCTTTGTAGTTGCTGTATCGCCCTAATCCCAGTCCGTTTTAGTTTTGGGTTTTCCCATTCTTGTGTCATTGATTTGTGGAATTCGTTCTTTTGTAGCTTACTCATGGTCTTGTTGGGCTAGCTATGGGTTCTATGTGGAGGTATGACAACTGTAATCTTTTACGATCTTGTACTGATATCCTGTTCTTGGTTATAGCACAAGGCCATTGAGTTGCTCTGTAATCACAAATGTACATTTTAGAAGTGATCGATTGATTTGATTATACTTATTCCGGTTATTTATTTTTTCCCGTGTTCATCAATTTCAGGTTACGAGCAAGCTGGCGTCTCTCTATTTTCCTGTGCATGATGGTAAAAAACAGTTTCTTTCTTCACATGTTGAATCAATGGCATCTCGGTTATGTCCATTTGTACTACTCAATCTTGCCTATGTTTTCCACATAGGTCCGAGCATTGGGTCTCATGGGCTATGTCTTGACATCGTCATTCTTAATACGAGAAAACATTCTCGCCGTTGTAAGTGTCTGAAACCCCTCAATTGCCCCTTACTCTCTACTCATATATACTCGTAAAACTCTTTGCTCTCTCTTTGTAGATCACCATGAACATTCATGCATCTCTCTCTTACATCTTCACCGCCGTGGGATTGAACACTATTCCTTCTATGAACTTCATTTACGCCATATTCGGGACAGTGGTATGTCTTTTTCCGTCTCTTAAACACAGAAAAAAAAAACGGGAGGAAAGCTCAACCTTTTTTTTTCCTTGGAACAGCTGTTGCTGAACAGTGGGTTCTTCGTGTTGTTGCTGCATCTTCTCTACTCTGTGTTCCTCACAAGACTCGGAATGAAATCTTCCTTGAGATTGCCTGTTTGGTTGGACAAAGCTATTTGATGGAATCAGATGACGTTCTTGTTCTTGCAGATCCTTCAAATGCTGTCAATATGGAAGCAAATTTGTGTGCATGTGTGTATATATGTATGGATACAAAAGAACCATCAGATTGCTTTATATTGTCACTGTTACATGGCCAAAGAGTGAAATATATCATATAATACCAGTGAAGACTGTTCAGACAACATCTGTGTGTTCTTTGTTATTGTGTCCTTGTCTCTTTTAGAGTGCATATTGTTATATAATTTACTTGGTGGAATTTTCACATGGAAACATGTACTTGCTTCATACGGAAGGGAAAGGAGAGGCTGAAAATCTAAGAGATTTTATTGAAATGAATCGAAATTATTATAGTCTTTCCAAAATGAGGAGAAATGCCGTCTTCATCCACCATAATAGAGAAAAACCGGTTTGGAAGCTTTTCCTCAAAATGCTTCCACACTATCTCTGAAAATGTTCAAACAGAATCATTCTGTGAAGAAGAGGGCAAAGTTCCAAGTGAGAAACAGAGGAAGAAGACTGAAGTTCCATAGAATAGCTCTGAAAGAAGATGGGGTCAGTGCCGGTTAATGAAGAAGCCCTTCCACAATACAATGCCAATACCGCCAATGGCCAATGTCGCCATTAGAGGAAAGCTGCTGCTGCTGCTTCTTATGGGCTCATCAATGGTGGAAGACACCATTGTTCTTGTTCTGGTTCTGTCATTTCTGCTATTACTTCTTCCTGTTCTAGCTATGTTCAACCTCTCTGTCGTGGTTTCCCTCATGAGGTTGCAAAGGTTGTCCACCTGATGCATCACTTGGCGCTGTCCTCTCGCTATCATCGCTATCTGTTTCAACACAAGTCACCCGCCATTGGCATTATAAATGTCTTAACTAGAACGGGAAAGGTGGCTCGGTTAATATGATGATACCCTACCTCTTCCATTAATGATGAATCCTTGGCCAAGAGGGAGGACGAGGAAGAGTTCGGCATTATGGAACTGGTCAGACACCCGTTGTCCAAACCAGCGATGAAATGTGTAGTAGGGGCAGACCCATTACAGGCTTCAGCTTGAAGAGCCATGCTCTGTGGGCTCGGAGAATTCCTCTTGCTGTTCAACTTGGAATTAAGCTCTTCGATCCGAGCTGTGAACTCGTCCATTCTATCATTCAGCGATGAGATTTGCTCCGAAAGTTGAGTCATAAATCCCTAACAAAGATGAAAAAAAACCAAAGTGTAAACTTGATCTGAAAATGAAAGACTTCAAAAGCAAAAAACCGGGGAAAAAACGTGTAAAAACCTGGTTTGCCAAAATCGCCCGGGACTCTTGATTTCGTTCTTCGTATCTCCTACTATCCGAAGCATATCCAGCAAGCTTGGACAGGTTCTTATCTCTCTGAGTAGAATATGAATGAGACATGCCCCTGTTTTGTAACAACGGCATATGATTATTACATCACGTTCATCAATTAAAGATTCAGAAACATGTAAGCACTTTCAAAGTGACTGTTACTACCTTTGGAGGTTCTTGTTCCTCATAGCAACTCTTTCAGCAGAGGCTCGTGAAAGAGCTTCCTTCGGGCTTGAACTCGACACCAAGTCCTCATCTAGGCTAAGCTTGGTCTTCAAATCATCTGGTAGGGCCTGCAAATTTTTAATTTTTTAAATTTTATTTTTTGGTTAGGACCAACACAAAGGTTGAAGAGAAACAATTTCATAGCCTGTATAGACACAAAACCCATACCATGACTTCGTTTATTAGTTTTTCCAATTGGATCTGTTCGATATAAGTCCGTGCAATGTATGATCCTTCCAGTCCCAGCTTCTCTGCAACATCTCTCACAAGTAGCCGATCTTTACCTTGCACCTTGATCAAGACCGATTTTAACATTGTTAAGAACATCCGACAAGACACAAAATCTACTCATAGGAACAAGAATGAGGAAAGACATCTATCTACTTTTCAGTTTCAAGACTGTCATGTTCATGTACACTTACTTTTAGCAGTCAGTCATTATGGCCATAGATTCTAAATCTTTAATTCGGTAAATGGAGAGGTGAAAGAGTTGGATAGAAGTTACCTGAATGTACTCACGGTTCAGTTGCTCAAGCCAATCGATTTTCACAAAGACCTTGTCATTACCAAATACATGGCTATTCCTTTTAAGGATGGTAGCTATTGTGTATCCCAATGCCATAAGCCCACCGAGAAGGCGGACACTCACTTCAAAAGTAATCCTCGGAGAAATCACGAAAGGGCTATCGGTAACCCATTCCTGATCATCAAAGAATAGGAACAGAACGTATTCATCGTAAACATTCAAAAGCAATTGTTAGAAGAGTTCCAGCCTAAACACGAAAGGGCCAAACCTCGAACATGAGGCTGTATTTGCCATCTTTGTTGCGCATCCTCAAATACGATTGGCATGACTCTGGATCTTCACCTGGAGGAAGAAGATATATATCATAAATCTCCTCCTTACTCTCTGCATGTTCTTCAGATAGAACAGCCTTGATTTGATCCCCAGACACTTTCCTTCCCGACTACAAACAAATCAACGGCGTTTAAGGACTTAGAATTAAACGAGGTGCTGACACAAACTGTATGACAATCAAATCAGGGCATTAGTCAAAACCAAAACCTTCAAGATATATGTCGGGCTTTGAAAGCCGGTGAATGGATTGAACTTGTTTATAATCCTCACATGAGCAGTCTGGAGATCGGGCTCTATAAAAGCTTTATACATAGGATATACCTGCATATATATAGTTAACTTTTCCCTTGTAAAGATACCGAGGAAACTAGGATACCAAACAACTACATACATGAAAAAGCAAAGACAAACCGTTTCAGATATCTGATGGATTATTTCTTCTGGCTCTTGGCCTGCACGCTGTATATCACGGAGAACCCGTTTAACGAGATCAAAGTGAACTCCGCCAGTAACGGACACGCGAAGATCCAGCAAAGGTCGCAACTTTTCGCTCAAAGCATAGATTCCTTCGATAATCACAATCCGTGAAGCCGGGACATCAAGTGTCCTAACAACATAACATTGTGGGATCAGGACAAAAGAATATCCCCAGGCAAAAGCCCTTTAAAATGAGACAACCTAGAAGGACAACCCACAGGCTAATCATGATAAGAATTCATTTCGAGAAGTCGGTAAAAAAAAAGTAAAATTCAACATCATATACAACTTTCAGGGCAATGAACAAGCATAGTTAAACAAGCAAATGATAGTGTCATATATCCAGATTGAACAGTGCTTACCTGTATCCGATGCGGGAACTGGACTTGAAATCATAAATTGGAACCTCAACCTGCTTTCCTTCCTTTAAGTCTTCAAGATTCTTGAGTAGTGTATCGTAGTCCGTCAACCGTGGATCTATGTTGAAAGATATAATATTAGCGCGATTAAATATATATACATTGTCAAAACTTGGAGAAACACACATACAGACATATAAAAAGGCGTAAATGCTTACCATCAAAGTTTCCATCCACAATTCTACTAGCATCATTGTAGTTATCCATGGATATGACAGCAATACTTGGCATGAAACTGAGTATCTTCTCGGTAAAAACGGTCTTCCCAGCACCAGAAGGACCAGCAACTCCAATTAATATGATCCCATCATTCTTCTGAGATAGCAATTGGCAAGCCCGGATGACTGCAAAGAAGCCCTTCTCGAAAGACAACCGATCTTGAATGGGAACTATCTCGTACCGATCGGAGTCCTTTCTCTTGACCACTTGCACTTGGTCTTTCAATAAACCATACCTCCTGTGATGTAACTCCACCCCATTCAAGTCTTGACTCATCATGAATGAAGCGACTGAATCTTCTTCAGCCTGCAACAGCAACACAGTTATTGAAACGAACAGCAAAGCTGCAGAAAAAAAGCTCAGGTCATACGGCTGAACTGCACGGCACAATTTCAGAAAACAGCCACATTTGCAGTAAAATCATGGAACGAGTCAAAGGAAAGAAGACAAGACAAAGACAGTCAGTCCTAACTGATGATGAGCTCTGTCGTAACAGCGGAGCCCTCGTGATAGTTATTGGACATGAAAAAACATAACGAGCAATGCTGAAAATGTAGGCCGCCCACAGAAAATAATCATGCGAGGATTGGAAACGAAACCAAACCCAATCAGAGAAATCGATCAAACAATTCTTCATCACAGATCACAACCATGAGAGTCCAAAGGTGCACAATACCCAGATGGCAATTTGGACAGAAAACAAACACCCACGAACAAAATTCAAAACTTTGAAGCGGATTTGTCGGAGATTGAGTGGTAAACTCACAGGGAAGTTTCTCGTAGCTCCTGGAAATCGGGAGGTTTTCCGCTGATTCTCAGAGAAAAAACCCACAAAATGACAGTAACAAGAGCGAGTACGAATTCCGATTGTGTATTACAGGGGGGGAACTAGGAAGGAATCCCGATTCTCTCAAGAGCTTCTTCTCCTTCGGTGGGGGGAAGAGATTTCGAGAGAATCTGCAAAAGATCTCGAGAAAGACCCACGAGACAGAGAGAGAATGAAAATAAGCCAATTTAATACCTTTTGATTCTCTCTCTCTCTCTCTCTCTCTTTTTTTCCTTGATTTTTTTTTTCTGTTCGTTATTTTCCCCTTTTTGCAATTCTTTCGTTAATTCTCACGAATTCCAGTTGCAGCATTTACACCCTATATATATATATATATATATATATATATATGTATATATTGACAGGAAAAACGTGATAAATATAAAAAAACTGATATTTATCATAAAATAAAAATTAAAAAACGTTATTCTTTTCTATAAAAAATATTCTTATACATATAAAATAATCATTATTCTATCAAAAACCTATCGAACAATAACTAGAATATATTTTTTGTGATATAAAGCTATTATTTCTCGTTTGAACTGGTTTACTTTTTTTTTAAAAAAATTATTTATTTATGAATGGATTTTATTTTTCTGTAAATTATAATATACGAGGTTAGGAATTGGTCCATTGGTCTATAAGACTATTGTAACCTCTTTTGAAT
This sequence comes from Tarenaya hassleriana, assembly GCF_000463585.1. Taxonomy (NCBI): domain Eukaryota; kingdom Viridiplantae; phylum Streptophyta; class Magnoliopsida; order Brassicales; family Cleomaceae; genus Tarenaya; species Tarenaya hassleriana. Next base: position 488,123 of record NW_010966617.1, read on the forward strand.
CTTTCATAATCAACACCTTTATTTCATGGCCGAATAAGTGTCCCACGAATATAAAATACACGTCTTTGTTATCATTTCAAAGTTTTATTCTCATTATTTAAAAAAATAAGCTAATAAAATAGCTGCACTTTATATTAAAAAATGGAAAAGTTTGCTTGTAGATATACACTGTATATTTGAAAAAAAAAATATTTAATGATGCAGATATATCGTATATTTAATAATTCTAAATATAAAAATATTTTGATATATATATATATATATATTGACTATAAAAAATACAAATATTATGGGGAAAACTTTGGTTGAGTATTATGTTGTTTAATTTTAAAATTGAGGGTTCGAATCCTTTTAACCTCCTCAGAGTTTGTCAATGATTTATATATCCAAATTATAATAAATATTTTGATATATATTGACTATAAAAAATTCAAATATTATTTCCTACGATATAAGCAAGCAGGGTTTATTTTGACATTGTTACTTTATGTGATGTCGCGGTCAAATTTACTATATGTACTTTTTTTTCTTCCTATCATTTAATTGGTTAATTTTAATTTCTGTAAATAGAAATTCAGTTTCACTGAATTCCATAGTAACAAATACGGAATACTTTCCACAATTATTATCCATTGGTCCGTATACTGTGTAGTATTTAATTTCATTGATCTATGTAATCAAATTAACTCAAAGTACATTAAATCAATTTATTTCAAAGTTTGTAGTGGTGGTGAAATTTATAATGGGGTGTGGATTGGTTTTTAATTATTTATAGTTTTATAAAATATGATTTATCATTTGTTTTGTTTATATGAAGAGAGTTATATTTGTAAAAAGAAAAACATTGTCGATATTTGAAATGTAGGTCAATTGACAAATCTTTTTTTTTTTAATTTCTGATAAATTCGGATTATTTTTCATTGTGATAATTAAGAAAAAAAAAGTCTAAACGAATCTTTAAAAAGAGAACAATTATTTTAAACGATATTAAATACGTATGTATTATATATACGATATATGGTGATAATGTTTTTGAGGATACCAAATATCGCCGATGTTGTACTATCGATTACATTATTATTGTCTGTTATATATATACTTATATATATTATGATTTATTACCAAAGTTTGAGTATAAATAAACGATCCCATTGTTGTGATTAGAAGTTAATATTTTTGTAAATTATGCACAATTGAATCGTATTGAACGGAATAATAAATAATAATATCTCAAATCAATTTGATATAAATTTTCAGTAAATATATATATATATATATATATATATATATATAAATGGGTACATCCAAACCAAATTCAAAACAAATATAAAAATAATTAACAAATAAAATAAATTTAACATGTAGTTATTTCCTTTATAAAATTCAATTTTTAACCTAAATATAAAAATAATCAAATTTTCATAGAGTAGAAATTTAGAAATATTAACTAATAGATATGATGATAATTGTTTGTTTGAATATGGTTAAAATCAAAATTGACTTTAGGGTTTTAAAAGTACCAACGATAAGAAAAGTGACAAGGATCCCACGTGGCAATGCACTTGAGACAAAAAAAAAAAAGCCTTCGACTTCGTACTGAGTGTCACATGCCCCTTAATCTAAGATCTTCGATCTCACATCAGTCGCATTAAATTATTAAAAAACAATCAATTCTTTTATTAAAAAAATAAAATGTAATAGTACATTTTAGTTTGACGTAGTGGTGATTAAAAAAAATGTGTAGCACCATATTAATTACTGATAATTTCATACAAATCATTGGATTTATGAAAAAAAAATCATAAAAAATTATAGTTAATGGTTAATTAAATACATTAATCGTGCAAGTTGCTAGTCACCGGAAAAAGAGGGAGAAAAATACCGATTCCTTGATTTAAGGAAACAATACAGCAAACTAATTATTATTATTTTATAATAAAAAACTAATTATGATTTATATTATTATTATTATTATTATTATTAAAGTGGGGCCATAGAACATATTAAAGGGAATGGAAGTCCATCATAGTACGTTGATTTTACCACATTGGATCGGCTTTCTTTTTCCCGGTTTTGTTTAGTGACTTTGTGCAACTGAGTGAATTCGGTTTGTGTTTTCAAACTCCGGTTTAATTCTTGGTACAGATGTGAACCAAAAAGATTAATTTTATTTTTCTTATATCTGATATCTGCGGACTCGAGAGTGTGTTTTCTGCCACTTTTGGTACAGGTCAATATCAACATCAATATTAACGTCGGTCTTAATCTCAAGTTTATTTAGAGTCAGTCGTAGGGATAGACGTTGTAACCCGTAACTCGGAGGTTTGGAGGTACTTAGTTCAACAAGTAGCCGGATAAAAGGTACCCGAATATTAATGATGACGAGACCAAATATAACGAAGCCGAGTTTTTGACCTCCGAATCCGGGTTTCAATTATTTCATAACGGGTACCCCGGATACCCAGTATATATATTAAAAATTCAAAATATCATTTATATTTATAACATTTATATAAAAGAAAATATTCATATAAGGTATATTTATTATTTACTAAAATACTTTTACTTTATTTATTTTTTTTATCTTCTCAATCTATATAAATTATGGAATCGAGTTTTGAATTTTATTTAAGTTATTTTTTATTGAATTTTATAAGTTATAAAAAGTTTTGAATTTTATTTGTATGAGTCCGGGTATCCCGAATACGAGACTGAGAATCTTATTGAACCCGATTTAAGGGTACTCGAATCTCATGAAGCCAAAAATGAGATTAAGTTTTTGTAAAACCCGTGGTGATGAGACCGAAACCGGATTTCCTAACAAATGGAGATACGCGACCCGTGTCCACCCCTAGTCAGCCGTAAGGATTCTTCGTTTTCACTCATTTCATAACAAACCGGTTTCACACCAAACCGGTTCTTTCATGGTTTGGCATAGGTCAATTATCAAAGCTAACATTACAAGAACCGGTGTGATATATACTGGCCGGTCCTGTTCGTGCACAATTAGTATATATATATATATATATATATATATAGTTACATTGAAAGATGTAACAAGAGAGCCTAAAAGCATCAAGAACATTGAGCATACCACTACAAAAAAAAAACCTCAAATTCCAACCAGCGAATCCGTTGGAAAAGACCGAAAATCCGTTAGAAATCGACATTTCCAACGGATTTCCAACGGATTTTTCCGTTGGAAAAACGTCGCTGGAAAATCGATTCCGTTGGAAATCTGTGACATTTTCTAAATAGAATTCCAACGCAGTCATCCGTTAAAAATTTTCAACGGATTTCCAACGGATAATTCCGTGGTATCTTTCCAACGGATAATCCGTGGCAATTTTTCCACGGAACGTTAGAATATCCGTTAGAAACTTTCTAACGGAGTTCCAACGGCGTTTGCCACGGATATCCGTTGGAAATGTCATTGGACTCATCGTCGGAATGTTACAACGGTATTTACAACGGCTATCCGTTGGAAAAATATAACGGATATCCATTGGAAAAGTGCGTTGGAAATCCGTTGGAATTTTTCCAAGGGATCTGTCCGTTGGAAAAATCCGAAGGAATTTAGCCTTTTTTTTTGTAGTATACATACATACGAACGTACGTACATAAGTACATACCCTTTATTCCACAATATTATATCAGTCTTCATGTTCATGATCTTCACCTTCAGAATCTGTAAGACTCAAGTTGAAGATACGTTAAAAAAACGTATGTATATGCACATATATATATATATATATACGTATATAAGAAGATGATATGCAAAACTAGCAAGAGGAAGAAGACAACATATTCATTACCAGAACGAACATCATCGGTGAGTCTGCCATTGCCACGGATTTGTCTGAATACCATACGGCAGATCAAAACCCACCAATATATATGAAGAACCAACAAGCAATAGAGCAGTGTGTTGAATACGTAATAATATATCTGCAGTTCCTTCTTCTCCTTCTTACCATCCAATATTGAGATAACTTCATAGCTGCATGCATGCACATAGATCGACAAAAAACAACATTTCGATATTTAGGGTTTAGAGTTTAGGGTATTGAAGAACGAGGTAAAAGATTGAACCTTGTGCTCCATAGGACCCAGGAAGGGAAGTAGACGAGGCGAAGACCGGTCCACGACAATGCGAAGATAATGAAACAGAAGCTCGCTATGGCTTCCGCCCCGCTGTATTTAGACATCTTCGCTGTCTCGAGAAACACATCGCTTACGTCGTGAATGGCCATTATTACTGAACCTATACGTGCAAATCTGGATAAAGGGTAATACAGATCGATCAACAAGTGAACTTAGCTCTATGTTTGATCAACAAGATAACTGCTTATATATGTATATATACATATTTGTGTGGAAGTATACCTGAAAGTGTATGACAAGACAAGGAGAAGAAGAGTCGTGATGTGATGAGCCAACATGACTTTGAAATCAGAACGCCTTGTTTCCCATAAGAACAGAGCAAAGAAAGAATACACATAGAATCCACCGGCAAATGTATACATGACCTTCAGTTTCAACCTGTCAGATGTCGAATCAAATGATCCGTAAACTCACGGAACGAATAATCGTATCCCGGGTTCGATCTAACTCGGGGAAACATCGTTTTCAAACTCAAAATCTATTGAGCAAACAAGTTCTGTAGCATTGACTACAGTGGTTTTCAAGATAGAACATATGTTCTGTCTTACTTCAGTTTGAGGTCAGGCCAGACTTGGTCCTCCGGTCCTAACCAGAAGTGCCTTGTGTCTGTGAACCACGGCTCTGTGCAAGTGACGTAAAGAGCCAAAATCTCCGCAGAGAAAGTGTACAGAAATTTCCAAGCCGACTCTTTGAATTTCACGATTTTCTTACGTCTCTGGTCGAGTTTATGGTGAGCTTGTCGAGTTATCAGACGAGCGGCCAGTCTCTGCACCACAATACGTATCCCTCATATCCATTTGTTTGAACAAAACAGAGACTAATTCTGCATAAAACATGTGAAAATCATCGGGGAAAGAGGCGTTGCTTGTTTCCCAAGAAACGGGAAACAGAGTTTCAAGTTTCAAGCTTTGTACCACTTCCTGACAGACAGGAACAGAGCTTAAACAGACGTGAATTCTGCAGAAGATTATGAAACTGAGTGGATTTAAGATTCAGGGTCTTAGCTGGTTACCTCGAAAAAGAATCTGTCGAGGATAAATCGGAGGAGAAAGAAGAAGACGGCGAGGAAAGGGAGGACCCGGAAATCGGTGGAATCTGGATAAGATTCCTGATCCCAATCCGAGGGTTTCACCAAATCCGACAAACCCATGTCGGAATATTACGAAAACTGTCGGAAAACAGAACAGATTCTTCGGCGCTGATTCTTGATACCTCCCTCGGTCTCTTGCTCTGCGTTTTCAAGTCAAACAAAAACAGAGGAAGTCTGTGGATCATTTCTCTGGATCTTCTTTTGGCTGATTTTTTCACGAAGAAAGAAATCATTTTTTTATAAAAAAGAAATCATTTTTCGTTAGTGCTAATGAAAAGATCGAGTATGACGACTGAAAACGGAGAGAAAATGTTGACGAAGACGAAGACACGAGACACATGTAAGCTTCCACTTCGTCCGGAAGCTTCCGAGCTCTTGCAATTTTCCTTTACTCTTTATAATTCTTTGTAACAAAATATTTTTAAACCTAAATCCAAAAAGACTGAATAGTAAAAGTTATATAACAGATTCGTGCAAAGGAAAAGAAATAATAAAAACAATATTTTGGTTTATGATTATGTTCTACAATATTTATTTAGATATTATTTTATAATTTTATATGGCTGAGTTCGATAACGGAATTTCGGTGCACAAAGTCCGTCCAGCTGTGATACAGAGTACAAAAGCGTAATCAAAGAATGTCGCTGTGGTTATTAAGACGCAAAATTATTATTTTTATTATTATTATTATTAGGACAAATGTCTGTCAGCCGACATGCCCACATCTTTTGTATTCAAAATTTTAAACACACAGCTTTTAATAATAATAATAATATCGCCTTCATAATTTTCTAAACTAACCTTGATTCAGACACTTATAATGACAACGGTTGATTAGATAAAATATTAATTTAAAATAAAATTGTATATAAAAATCTTTTGAGAGATGGTTATTTGAATTCAGAGAAAAAATATTGAATCTCAATTATTCCAATAGTATATATAGAGATATTAGCAATTGAATCAGATTTCAAGGATATAACTTTTTATAGATATAAAAATAATTGAAATAAAAATGAAAATTTGTTAATGATAAATACTTTAAGAAATAACTGAGCTATAGACCTAAATATTTTTCAAGTCCCCGAGTATTTAAATTGGGACCATTTTGCCAACTTGCTCCACCCTATTGATTTCCGTTCTACATATTGGATAACAAATAATTACACATAATTTATGAAATTTTCATGTTAAAAATTAAAATACGATGATATTTACAAAAAAAAATAACAGATTCTTATCACACAACTCAAGCTAAACTATTTTTTTGGATAACGGAATTATGAACTCTTTTACCACTACACCACACTTGGAAGGACATTATTATTATTATTATTATTATTATTATTATTATTATTATTATTATAGCTTACATCATTTGCATTCTAGAAATGCATCACAATCACTTAATTGCATGAATGGTAAATCATATCCCAATTCCCAAATACTTAAGATGATATAAATACATGCGTGTATATATATATATGTATATATAAATGATTTATATTTTTTTTTTGTAATCGGATATCATAAGGTCGAAATCCAGACTAATGACGAAAATAAAGATATTTATATTTTACATATATAATATAATAATTTGTTATCTGCTTTGGCCAAAAAAAAGTGGATGACTGTCTAATCATATATGCATATATATATTCTCTCATCTAACGGAAATTAAATAACAATTTTTTTTTAAGAGGGATGCATGTGCTTGGAGAGAATGAGCACCAAAAATTAAATAAAATAAAATAAAACAACCCAATCAGCATTGTTAGGAATTTCTAAGGGAACCCAACCAAAAAATAAAATAAAATAAAGGTCATATCCCAAGAAAATCAATTCAATTATTTCATTTTTAGACTTATGCGATGACCAAAAAAAAAAGATTAAACCGAGAAAATATTCAACACATTTCAATTAGGCCAATTGATGAGCCTATAGGTTAGTTAAATTATACGAATTAAGAACCAACACAGATTCTCTCTTCCACAAGCGCCTACCCTAATGTCTTCTAAGAAATACACACACACGCACACACATATATATATACACACACATGACACATACACACACACATATATATATATATATATCCAACATGCACGTAAACTAATACGAACTTGTGAAAGATGGTACACTATATCAAACATAATGTGTGTGTGTGTGTAAACGTGGGACCCGCAAGAGAATCGAATGAACACAAAACGTCTTATTAAAACCATTAACGATATGCGAAATTCAAATAATCCTAAAACATCAATTCGCTGAGACCCACACCGGCGGTGTGCATTATTATCGTTATTATTGTGTTTGTACTATGAATGAGATTCATATAAATCATAAAAGGCCAAGAACTAAATGGACTTACCACATTAAGGGTCAAAAGTAAAAAAAAAAATTACCCTTTTTGTAAATGTTGGATCTGCCCTAACGCTTGATTTGCTTAGCTGTAACCAAGGGAATTGTTTGCTTAGAGGGGAGGAAGTAAACGACAATAAAAGATCCAGTTGGGTTGAAAAGGCTGCCGCTTTTTTTGATGAGGATGACAGGAGTGGAGGTGGTGAAGAGTAATAAAGGAACGAGGAAGAGGAAGTGCTCCTAACCTAATTAAGAAAAAACCCGCTTCTCTCACTCATATATATCCCCCTTCCTGTTTGGTTGAGATGAGGCCTGTGCTTTCGCCACCTCAAAAGCTGCTGCTCTTCTTCATATTTATGAGAAGCCACTGCTGTATCCATACAGAGAGAGAGAGAGAGAGAGATAAAGATTAGATCATATGGTTATATTTTTCAAATATGAAAAAGTCAAAAAGAAAAGGAGGATCAAGGTAATCAATGAGCTTACATCAGTCTTTATGAGAGAGAGAGAGAGAGAGAGAGAGAGAGAGAGAGAGAGAGAGAGAGAGAGGGGCTTAAAGGGATCATCTCTGGTTTTGGTGGGGATCGGTGCTTGGTGATATCTGTAGACTCCGGTCTTGGGGTTCAAACAAACCAAACCATTTTCCTGGGAACAATATCAATATATATATATACACATATATGTGTGACATGTGTGTGTATGCATATAAGTTGTACTTTGTGATGAAGAAGGCACTCACCTTGCTTGCATATCTATGTGGAAAATGGACTTTGTCTTGTAGTGCTTGAATTGAGTGAAAACAATGGAGCCTTGGGGCTGCCATGTGGTGAGAGCCTTATATGCCCATGATCCCATAGGCTCCGGCTTTCCTTCTGCTCATCAAACAACAACCAAAGAAAAAACAAACCAAAAGTGTATTTATTGATTCACGAAAGAGCAAAGCCAAGGAAGAGACAAAACCCACCGAGGCTGGCTATATATCACAGGGCAAGGTGGAGTTGTGGACTGAACCACACACACAGAGAGAGAGAGAGAGAGAGAGAGCTGTGTGTGTTTAGGCTAAAGTTTAGACCTTTTTGCCTTTTGTGCTTTGTGCATGGGAGGAGAGATGGAGTTTTCGGAAATGGTAGATGAGGAGAACAGCAGTGGCGAATCTGGATGGACCATGTACCTCGATGATGCCTTCAATGGAAATGAGCATTCTGGTGTTGTTGATGATTTCCACGAGAGAGATGATGACGATGATGATGATGATGACGACGACTCGATGGCTTCTGATGCCTCTTCAGGGCCAAGCAACCAGCTTCAAAGGGACAACACAAAGCATGCAGCTGCAGAGAACAGTTCCAAACAACAAGTGATCATACATCAACATCATCAACTGACCGAGAAGGCGAAGAAGAAATCATCTGCAGATGAAAAGAAGAAGTCACTGCTCAACGCTAGGACAAGAACCACTGCAGCTAGCCATGTTCAAACCAGAAACAAGATGAGCAAGACCACTTGAAGGTACCGCCAGGTTTTGGTCTTATCTTAATCCAATGACAAAAGCCACTGTTCTTGAAAAATCCCCTGCCTCTTTTAGTCCAGACGCCACACTGGAGGCTTGCGAAGAAAATATTTTTGGTGTATATGCAGATGCTGTTCCTGCAACTTATCCATATATGTCTTCTTTCTTCGGATCTTACTGTGTAATACCGGTTTGTTGTGCGGATATACTCCAATACCTGTTCCTGCAATTCTCTGCCTCTTTGAATCTGTTCTTGTTGCTGACATTGCAGCAGAAAAACAACAACAACATCAATCTTTGACCAATCAGTTCGTACATATGCTATCATAGGATTTGAAAAGTATAACTGAAATCGTCAATCTTGAAAGCAGATAATTCTAACCAATGGGCGGGCAGTTAGTACATGAAATGAGAAGAGAGAAAAGAACAAGGAGGAGTTGAGCTGGCATCTCGCTGCAAGAGGGCAGCACTCACAGTCACATAATGATATTCTCAAGTCGCTTTCAGCATTGTAATCTCCAATCTATCGATGCACGTAGGAGCAAATGAACAGGTAGATGAAAATGAAAGATGGGTCGTCCAATCTTTATTCCATGACCCACCAAAATGCATGCAAAAGAGTGTCATAAAGGAGAATGTGGTCACTCAGTGAACGCAGAATGAAAGAACATTGGACCTGGTCTAGCAAATTTTACCTCTGAGGAGACGGTGACAGCCGAAGCTGAATGGCCCATCACTTCTATCAACAATGTAACCTGCGCACATTTCCATTCTCACTTGGACTGTGACCTCAGAGAAAGATTACAGAGGCATCCTGCCAAACAAAAGAAAACAAAGCCTAATCATCAAAGCCTTTTCATATTGGCCAACCCATACACGGAACAAAAAAAAAATCAAAGTTTCAGATGCTTCTGCACCAAATGTAATATCTTTCACAAACTGGTTGGACGCTGCCAGGAATCACAAATTTCTCTTGACTCAACAAATTTTTTCACTCCAAGCTTCTTTATGTTATAAGATTTGACCACGAAACTCAGCCGGGTTTTTTCAAATCATCTAGACATCAGAAATGCGATCGAGAAAGACAATGGCAGAACGCAAAAGCCGATATACTCACCATTGGTACCATTCAGCTTAGGCCTCTCTTTTCAAAGAGACGAAAGAATTGATAGTCCTGACATTTTGGGTGGGTTCCAACTGCGCTGGCTAAGCAACTAGCCCACTAGACAGGTTCTACCATATTGGCAACATCCTTGGCTGATATCGCGGTTGGAGTGACCTGGGCCTGTACAGTACATCACACCATTGTCTTGTCCAGCAGGAGCATGTGGTGGGTTCCATAATACCTGGAACGTGGTTTATAGAAGTCTATCATCAACACCGATGAACCATATTCGTTACACTAGGTTTTCAAGAAACATCAAAAGAACTCTCAATCAACCTAGGGAGATTGAGTAATCTCAAAACAATGGTGAAATCCAGCACATGGCAATAGGTTTTCTCCCAAAATAGCTTCAAGTGGTTCAAATATCAAATCCAAGTATGCTCGAAAATACGTCAGATGTTTCAACCACACACATTGTCGAAACTGACCTGTCGTAGAAGAACTTCAGCCCGGACAATCTATACAGAAAACACTAGGATCCAATTTGTAGTCGAAGATTCAGAATCGTCGAACTAAGGACCTCGAAAGTAGATGGTGTAACAAGTCATATTGATTTAAATTGTCTGAATAGAAAAGAGAGGAACTTGAAGCAAACCCAACTAACAATACCCTTAATTTCCTCTCTAATAAATGTATCATGACATCCTTACAGAACAGATTTTAAAGAAAATTCAATACGTTACTCATCTATTTCCAGATTTATTGCTCCTTTTACTGCCAAAGAACAAAAGCATGACACCATATTGATCTCTATATAAGCTAAACGATTCTCCTCAAGCCTAAAACCACCAAGGAAACAGAAGACGGAAAGAGGAAATGGCAGTACTAAAGTTGATATGTGTCTCCTTCTCTCTAACACAATTACTGAGCTTAGCAGTTGGTTCTCTAAACATAAATGAGAAATGGTTTAGTGGGAATCATTTTGGTTATGGTGGCGAATTTTGCCTTCCAGGCATCTGCATTGGAGGCGGGGGTAGTACCAGAGTCCATTTGGGCTCTGGTGATGCACATTTCGGTTTTGGTGTCCATGGAAACCATTTGAGTGGTCACAAGGACAGAGCCTATTTGGAAGGTGGTGATGAAGGCACCTTCTTTGGTGGTAATGGAAATGATGATGACCATACCAAGTTGCGAGGTTATGCCAGTGGTTGCGGGTGGTCAGGCAATCACGATAGTTATTGTAGCGGAGGGCTCCCTGGGGTCGGGGGTGGGGCAAGCTACAGGGAGACCATGTACTGCAAACCGGTGGCTTGCACTTCTGGTTCGTGTAGAGGGTTACATATACACTTGGACAAGGGTCTGTACAAGTCTCTGGTGAGCAAAAGGGCTGGAAACTTCAAAGAAGCAGAACACTCATCGCCTACCCATCACAAGCCAGAGACCTTAGAACAAAAGGAGAACAATGTCAAGGAAGCTGCTATGGTTAAGGCACCTGAATCCAACTAAAGCTAATGTAGCTCTCGACCTGTATGTGGTTTATGGCAATAAAGCAAAGCATAACACAAAAGAAAAGTGTAATAAATCTCAACAGAATAAGCAAAGGATTCCTCAGAAACTAAGATCCAATGAACTCAAAGTGTTGACCTTTAACGTTTCAAGGAGTTTATTTCAAGACCCTTCATCTCCCGCCAAAAAACCTACCTCTCTCGAACTAAACCCCACAGTGTGAGTTATTCATCAACTGTCACTGACAACCACCAGCTCTTTCGTACGGATTATTATGATTCTGTTGTTTTCTCGGGAAAAATAAAAGAAAAGCTAGAGCTTTTCCATTATCCACAGCCACACAAAGACCTTGCCTTATCTCAAAATCTCAGAACTTTGACATAAAAGAAGAGAAAATAATATATTCCCTCTGTGTTTTATCACGACGACGACAAGAATTCAGACGTACTAGGAGAAGCAGAGACTACCATGCTTTTTGCCGGCAAAATCTCCTCGCCGCCGGCTTCTCTCCGGCTGATCGCCGCCGCAGTACAACCCTCCCAATCGGTGGCGGTACCGTTGTCAACCGGGAAACGCCGGTCGCCTAGCTACTCGATCACCGACGCTGATCTCGAGTCCAAGGGCTTCCTCCTCCGCCGCAGCGCCGAGGGGCTGAACCTGGACCAGCTGAACTCGGTGTTCGTCGCCGTCGGGTTCCCGCGGCGGGACCCGGCGAAGATCGCGGTGGCGCTGGAGCACACGGACGCGATCCTGTGGGTGGAGTACGAGAAGACGCGAAGGCCGGTGGCGTTCGCTCGAGCCACCGGCGACGGAGTGTTCAACGCGGTGGTGTGGGACGTGGTGGTGGACCCGTCGTTCCAGGGGATCGGGCTCGGGAAGGCGGTGATGGAGAGGCTGGTCGAGGATCTGCAGGCGCGAGGGATCTGCAACATCGCTTTGTACTCGGAGCCTCGGGTTCTGGGGTTCTACCGCCCGCTAGGGTTCGTGGCCGACCCGGATGGGATCCGAGGAATGGTTTATTCACGCAAACAGAAGAAGAGTAAATAGAATGGAAAAAGATTCAAACTTTACTGGAAATTCTTTTTCAAATTTCCGATTTCGACCGTAGACCATACATTTTCCAGTGTTATTTAGCTTACATTTGGATCCATTTGTTACGAAATTACAGTTTTTCTCTAACTATTGTCTCCTCGCTGATCATCATTCTCTAATTCCCGCGCTGAAAAAATGCAGACAAGATCTCGAACTGGGTTCTGCAACGAAAAATTTGTGGTAAAGTTACGGAATTTTCAATCGAATTGATCGAAAGTTTCCATCTTTTTGCAATTGAAGGCAGTTTCCAGCTCCCAATGCATAGAGTTTTGGTACGATTTTAGGTTAAAGATGGCGAATTTCGATCGGAATCGGTATAGAGTTTCCGTTTTGTGTCTGAAAATAGCTCCCGATCCGTAGAATTCGGTATTGCGTTAGAGAGGAAAGGGGGTGGAAATCAGACGGCGGACCTGTTTCTCCGGCGAGGGTGTTGCGGCGGAGGGAGATCAGGAAGCGGCGGCTCTGGCGTGGTGGAGGAAGGCGGCGGAGCAGAGGATGGATGCGACGAGAGCAAAGAACCCTAATCCGATCATCAGAGAAACGCCGGCGACGATCAGATCCATCGCCGTCTGCAATCCCATCGCCATTAACAACACCATCTTCTTCTTCCTCGATGTTTCCAATTCTCTCTCTCTCTCTCCGGTGACAAATAGCAACCATTCCTCGAGAATGGTGAAGCTCCTTCGCCACGTTGATGATAGGAACTGAGATGTAAAAATGAAATGCATGCGTCTGATTTATATTCATTAATTTTTATAATTCGATTAGTGATTCGTTAACAATTTAAATCTGGATGATAATGAACTGCATGATTATTTATTTCTACGTAAAGGTTTGAACTTTACAAGGTCAATTGCCATATTCATAAGAAATTAATGAATAAAACATTTCATTATTTCTTAAAAATAATAGGTTTTATTGTTTTTAATTAAGTAGTATAATAAAACAAAACCATATCATTAACGACTAATTAAGTTTCTTTAGTGGAGATTCATAGCATACTCTTTCTTCGCATAAATCCATGCAACCACGTTACTAGAGGCGTGTAATACACACATTCTATATATATAATTTCGAATATATTTGATATTTGTATTTCGTATATTCAAATATATTTCATATAGCCAACGATCATAAGGTATTAATTTGAAAATTACAAGGGATGATAAATCATTGTGGGCCATTAATTTGGGCTCATCATGTGGCCCACAATTAAATGGGTCGAAGATTGAGAGAGCACCTGCCCAATAAGTCAACGGTCAACGGTAAGTAACGTTCAAAAAACGCTCCTGTCCCTGGTTTTGGTTCTCTCTCCTTATCCAAACCCAAAACCTCAGCTTCCAAAACCCCTCACCAGTCACCACCCATTTCGATCGAATTCGAACCTCCCTGTTCAGGAAATGCCATCTTCTTGCTCTTCTTCCTTGTTTGCGAATCCCACGATTCTACCGTTTCTAGCCCCGAAATGCAATTCCAGTATCTCAATCAGACGAAGAAAGCAACCGTTCTCGTTCTCCGGCACTTCAACTGGATTTCTTCGGGTTTCTCGTTATGGGTTCGGAAGAAACTTCGAGGTCAGTTCCGTTTTTGTTTTAAAATCGTTCAGTTTTTTTGTTCTCTGGGTTTGTGCAAACTTGGTTCCGTGTTCTGGGTTTTGTTTGTCTAGGTCGCTAGAGGGGTGAAATTCGATGGGCCGATAATGGATACGGAGGAGTTGAAAGCGGTTGAGGATGAGAATTTAATGGTAGAAGTTTGCGTGACTCGTACGTTGCCACCGGCCTTAACGCTTGAGGGTGGACTTGAGAGTATCAAAGAAGTTGTGGACGAACTGAAACGGAATCCTCCGAGGTCCTGTAATGGCGTCATGCGGTTTCAGGTTTTGATCCTCGCGTCTTCCTCTTCCTTTAGTTTTGGGTTCGCTCTATCTTTTATCAAATGTACTGTGATTCTGAGAGTGTAGGTGGCTGTGCCGCCAAGTGCAAAAGCTTTGCAATGGTTTTGCCGTCAACCATCATCTTCTGGGGTATATCCCGTGTTCTTCCTCTCCAAAGAAACAGACGACCCTTCTCCTAAATCCATATATTTTAAGGAACCTCGCGGGGTTTTCGGTATCGGGACCGCCATCTCTTTCAGGCATCCGTCTTGTCAGGAGCCCGGGAAACAGAGCATGATAAAAAGGTAGGCCTTTGTTGTGCTTAGCTTGTCTATCCGCTTCTTATCTGCCCAGAATGCAAATTAGTAAACGAAAGGATACAACACTTAGTTGGGGTGAGTGAATGTACGATTTGCTTTGTTGATGCACATCCTGAACTTGGGCAATCTCTGTATGATATGATGGAAGTGCTTCTGCATGTATCTAACAATTAAGAAACGATAATGCCCCGCATGTTGTAAAGTATTGCATTTCGCTTCATGCAGTTAAGCTGACAATTTCTGCAGATTCCTCTCAGATGATTCAATTCTCGTGACGGCCTATGGTTTTCCAGATATTGATATCGATACTGACTCTACAGAAAAGAGCAAGGATGAGTGTTATTACTTTTTCATTCCTGAGGTGATTTAGATTCCTTTTCTCTATGCCTTGATGGAACTGCCAATGTCTCTCTTGTCCTGATTTATGTGATGGCTCTCTGGTACTAATATGGATTTTGCCTTTTTTGTTTTTTTTGTGATCTATGGTCAATCGAAGCTATGATTGAAACAGGCGTTATTACATTGTACATATTTTGAATAATGAAGTTTTGGCAGATTGAGTTAAATGAGGACGGGGGTGTCTCAATTTTAGCATTTACACTGGCATGGAATGATTCTCTCTTTTACACATTTGAGCAAGCAGTCAGTTCATGTGAAGCATCACTTTTTCAGGTGTGCGACATTTCAGTCTCTTATTGTGCTGTGGCAGCATCAAGCTATATCCTAATGCATTCTATGTAGATTCTTCATGCCCAAGGGCCAAGACACCATCTTAAATCATCAAAAACTATACAAAAGTTGCAACAGTGTGCTAAGCTGTGTTTGGCTTCTTGATCTTTCAGTTGTTCGTATTTTTTGAAAGGATTTAGAGATGATAGGAACAACACCTGTTTAAAATGTATAGGAGACTTGGAGTACAAGTTTTGGTGGGTATGCATTGTAAACAAATTTCAGTTTATGGTAGGACCCTCTTCAAATATATAGCCACCTCCAATTTTAGCGAACCATGCTTGTTTCGTTTTCTTGTTTTGCATGGTGTGTTTTGTAGTCATTTTTGTTTAATTTTCTTGCAGGTTTCTTGTCATTTTTGCCCAAATTTAGAGAATCATTGGTTCAAACATTTAAGGGGTTCACTCGCAAAGCTTGGTGCAAAGGAATTGCAAACAACCGAAATGGTATAAGCTCTACTGCTTCTTTATGTTTTAAATTATTGAATAAGATATGGGGATAATCTGATTTGATAACAAATCACATTCTGTATGGAATTTCTCTCTATCAATCCAGAATGTCACTTAAACATTATTGTAATATAGAAAGATGAGAAGATAGTAGAATGTGGCATGTTTGTATCTACTAGGCAACTCTCAGGTGAAATGATGGAATTTCTCTAATAACATAGATTAATAGGCTGATCCACCAGAGTTGACTTACAATTTTCAATTTGATTTGGACTAGGTATATTATTTTCATTTCCCTTGCCATGTCATTCATTATTATTTTTTTGGCAGGACCAAATGCATTTTTTCACATTTTCTGGGCGTGATTTTTGGGCTGACTCCAGGGAACTGGTATCCTCTTTACCCTGGTAATTTTCGTCCCTGATATTTCAAAATTTCATATGCTGCTTGAATCTCTTTCCTTGTAGCTGCTTTTATTTGTACTCAAATAGGATTTGATTTGCCAGCTTTTATTAATTTTCTATTTTGCAGAAAAGTGCCCCATCCTCATGTCAATTCTATTGCAAGCTTTCACCAGGTGTTGTTTTCTCTAATAACATGGTATGTAGAAATATACCCTATGGCTACATGTGCTAGTTTGTCTTGGACAGTTTGGTCTGCAGTTACTCTCTTGTTTGATTTGGGATGATTGTTTATTGTATTCTTAAATTTATATAAAACTTCAGAATCAAATTATTAAGCGTGCATATTGTAAGAGAAATTTTATAGTGGCGTTGCATCTGAGGTGGAAGAAAGGACTTGTAGTAAAGCTTTAGAGTATTGCCATTGTTCCATAGTGAATTGTCTTGAAAATGCTAGGAAAGTAATGTTCAGTTCGTTGATGGGTCCTGATCATTCAATTTTCCAAAAGCAAAGGAAAAAAAAAATAATTAAAGGATGCATGTGTTTGCCTAGTCCTGAGGTCTTTTTCCTTGACATTTGTTGGTATGAGTTATCAAGTGTCTTTCCTTTTTCTTCTTTTTGGCTATCAGTTGAATCATGCGAGTGAAGTCAGTTGCTCCCTGAAGGATGAGGCTAACATTAATACTGTCTGGGCATCAGCTATAATCGAAGAGTGTACTCGTCTTGGTTTGACGGTGAGCTGAAGTGGTCTAACATCTGATGTACACTTCTGATTTGGTTGACCTTTGTGACTAATATACTGTCACAGTATTTCTGTGTGGCTCCTGGATCAAGGTCTTCCCCTCTTGCAATTGCCGCTGCCAGTCATCCCCTAACAATGTGTATTGCATGCTTTGATGAGCGATCACTTGCGTTTCATGCTACTGGATATGCTAGAGGGTCTCTCAAACCTGCAGTGGTTATAACATCTTCTGGAACGGCTGTCTCGAATCTTCTTCCTGCGGTGAGTTTGACAGTAATTTTTACTTGTGAATCGATAAATAGTTTTATGTTTCAGTTGCTGTTTGTTTGCAACACTGTACAAATGTGTACTGCGTGTAAGTGTTTTGATATGAGACTAATTCCAGGTTGTTGAAGCCAGTGAGGATTGTTTACCACTTCTGCTACTTACCGCAGATCGTCCTCCTGAACTTCAGAATGTTGGAGCGAATCAAGCAATAAATCAGGTAAGCTATTCCCTGGTTGTGTCCTTTTTGGATTTGTTGGTATAGTCCTTGTTTTGGTTCCTCTCTTATGAATTCATTTCTTTTTTCCCCTGGTATAGGTAAACCACTTCGGTTCATTTGTGAGATTCTTCTTTGATCTTCCTCCTCCAACCGATCTGATTCCGATCCGGATGGTGCTCACTACACTTGACTCTGTTCTACATTGGGCGATGTGCTCGCCTTGTGGACCAGTGCATCTCAATTGTCCTTTCAGAGAACCGCTTGATGGTAGCACAAGAAAGTGGTCATCCCACTGCTTGAATGGGTTAGAGATGTGGATGTCTAATGCCGAACCATTCACAAAATATTTTCAAGTACAAAGTTCTTCAAATAACATGGAATCATCAGGCCAAATGACTGAGGTTTTAGACGTAATCAAGGGGGCTAAGAAGGGTCTTCTTCTTCTTGGTGCAATCCATACAGAGGATGAAATTTGGGCTGCTCTTCTGCTTGCTAAACATCTTTCATGGCCTGTGGTTGCTGACATTCTGTCTGGCCTACGATTGCGCAAGCTTCTCCCTTCTTTTCTTGAGGAGCAGAACATTGTTTTTGTTGATCATCTTGATCACGCTCTACTTTCCGATTCTGTTAGGGATATGGTCAAGCTTGATGTTGTTATCCAGGTAAAGTTCATACGCCTCTTTGGTATTTGTTTCTTTAGTTCTCCTTAATGCATCTAAAACAAAGCATTGACCTAGATATTTGGAGAAGCTAGGCTACTATCTGGGGTACTTCTGTTGTAGTTGACATTTCTCGGACCCTGGTATGCCACCAAGACACATTAATTAATAAAAAGAACTGAAAACATAGAGTATGACTAGATCATTGTGTTGCACCTGATGTTCAATTCTCAATCTTTAGTTATACGGAAAGTTTCTTTCTAAAATTACTGAACCAAGATTTCAGTTGTGCCATTTAAACATATAGTGAGATATTTACTTTATTTCCTATTGTTTCAATCGTTATCTTAACTTGTGAATAGGTTGGAAGTCGGATAACAAGTAAAAGAATTTCTCAGATGCTAGAGAAATGCTTTCCATTTGCATACATTTTGGTCGAAAAGCATCCATGTCGACATGATCCATCACATATGGTAACTCACAGGGTCCAAAGCACCATTGTTCAGTTTGCTGATTGTCTGCTTAATTCTCAGTTTTTGTGGGGGAGATGCGAGTTGCATGACCATCTACGAGCATTGGATGATGTGGTACGTTCTACAGACATCTTTTGTCCTGTTTGATAGCACGGAATATAAGAGAATTCCTTGAAAGACCAGATATGATTGCTCTTGATGTGCTGAGACCATTTGCTTTCCTGTAGATTGTGTGGAAAAGTTATTTTCAAACTTCAACTGTAGAGGAAATCCCAACAGCTTCATAATGTTTCATTTCTTTTGTGCAGATTGCGCGGGAAATGGCATTTCAAATATCTACTGAATGCTTCCTCACTGAACCTTATGTTGCTCATATGCTTTCCAAAACATTAACATCTGAATCTGCTCTTTTTATTGGCAATAGTATGCCAATAAGGGATGTGGATATGTATGGATGTAGTTCGGCAAATGATATTTCTTATGTCATAGATACAATGCAGCTACCATGTCATTGGATACGGGTATCTGCAAATAGGGGAGCAAGTGGCATTGATGGCTTGCTCAGCTCGGCCACTGGCTTTGCTGTAGGATGCAAGAAGAGAGTAAGTTTATACCTATTTTTTATCTGCTTATGCTTCCTTTCTCAATCCGTAGAGCTACATATCGCATGACTTGCGAGTTGTGGCCTGTGGGTAGCATTAGAACGATTCAAATGAATTTCAGCTTAATTGGTGGAAGTTTCCTTGCTTGTTTCTCCATTTTAGGTCGCATTCAACAGAATTATTGTGATCTTGGATTTGTTTTCTGTATTTTCCTGTTATTTTTGTGAAAATACTATGGAATTTGTAATTTATGAGTCGTTTCAAGGGCATAATATGGTGGTTGTTACATATGGTTTCGATGTTATAAATGATTTTATTCTTATCAGTCAGACAAACATATTTCAGGTGGTCTGTATGGTTGGGGACATTTCTTTCCTTCATGATACAAATGGATTGGCAATTTTGAGGCAGAGGTGACGAGCTTTGTTTTCTAACTTGAACTTGTATTTTCTATTTATTTTAGCATAAAGTCTCTGCCATGGTCTATTTGTCTATGTGTTGTTTAATTTTCTGATGTTTAAATATGCACAATCTTTACTTTGTTAGGATTGTAAGGAAGCCGGTTACGATTCTTGTGATAAACAACCATGGTGGTGGAATTTTCAGACTTCTCCCTATCGCAGAGAGAACGGAGCCTAGTGTGTTGAAACAGTATTTCTATACATCCCATGACATTTCAATTGAAAAGTTGTGTATGGCACATGGGTAAAAACATTCATACATTTATTTTTCTTTCCCGCGTTAGTAAAATTAATTATGTGTTTTGATTCTGTTCTGTGAAAAAAGTAGGTCGTGGAAACAAGAAAATGAAATATATTTTGTATGAAGGATTTAGTTTTTCAAGTAACTTTTCCACGAGTAGTCATGAAAAAGATACAGATATGCATTAGCAGTGTATCATCATAGCGTGGATAATCATCAAAGTTTTCTTGGTATGGAGTATCTCCTAGTTTATGCTTGAGCTTTTTTGGTGATTGATAATTTTGGTTAGATGTTAAGAGTCTACCTGCATGGCAAACCTTGAAAAACTTTGTGAAATTACTAACTATGCAGTCTGAAGTATCATCATGTCGGGACAAAAGGTGAACTTGAGGATGCACTATTTCTATTGAACGAGGGAGATATGGATTGTGTTATAGAGGTTGAAAGCTCTATTGATGCTAATGCAACTGTTCACAGGTCACTAGGATTTCTTGTTTCTTTTCCCTTTTTACCTCTCTTTTTTTTTTTCTTGTGCTTTCATGACATGAAATGTTCATTCACAGTACCTTGGGGAGGTTCGCTCATCAAGCTGCAGATAATTATTTGGGTACAATCTTAGCCAGTTCTCTTCTTCCTCCTGTCCTTGACAATGTACTGCTTATATCCCGAGTCTGCGGAGTACAGTATTCACAGTATAGGTAAGGTGTTTGTTCCGAGGTGGTTTCCAATTCCTGCCTTTTTCTCTGATTTTTCCCTTTCCTCAAACAGCTCTATTTGCAGAATTGAGCTTTGCGACAGACCTACCATGTGTTCTGTTAATGGGGAATCCTTGAAGTTTTACAGAGAAGGTTATGTACTTTCTTTGACTTTGGAAGATGGAAGCATTGGCTATGGAGAGGTAGTTGTTTGGTCTAATTAATCTATCAAATCTAGGTGTTGCATGTACATACATTTTCATGAATCAATCTTTGGGTGCAGGGCTCATATTGAGGTTGAGAAATCATGTTCCTCTATTTCATTTCTTGAACAGGTTGCACCTTTGGACATTCATGGAGAGAACTTAATGGATATAGAGGCGCAACTACAGTTAGTTCTTCATGTGATGAAAGGAGCTAAAATTAGTCACATGCTTCCTTTATTGAATGGATCAATTTCTTCTTGGATTTGGAGTGAACTTGGAATCACTGTAAGTTCTCGAGCAGTAACTCTGTTAGAAGAATATTAATACATTCCCGCCAATTTATCAGGAGAAATTAGGCAGTAAATCAATAGATTCTTCAATGAAAGTTATGGCTCTACTTTTTACATTATTTGTTTAAACGCTTCCACTAGAAAAAAGATAACTCCTTAGGGCGAAAACAATTTCCTGTGAATTATTTCAGATCCATTTGCCCATTTGCTGACTCTTCCATTTTTCAGGCATCATCAATTTTGCCAAGTGTCAGATGTGGTCTGGAAATGGCTCTTCTAAATGTGCTAGTTCTGAGTCGTGGTTCTAAGTTTTTGGGCACACCTCATTCTCAGAAAGAAGAAAATGGATCTGCTGGGCCACATTCTGTCCGAATATGTGCCCTTCTTGATTCTGAAGGTACTCCATCAGAGGTTGCCTACATTGCTAGTAAACTTGTTGAAGAAGGGTTCACTGCAATTAAGCTTAAAGTAAGCCCATCTTGTTTAATCTTGTCATCAAGATTACACTAAATCATCTGGAGTAAGATAGTTGGATATTTTCTATAATATTGTCACTTCTTTTTCCATTTTTGATTGGACAAAGATAGTCATATTTGTGGAACTTTGGCTTTTAAGGTTATTGATTACTGAATGACCGAGTGATATACCTGTCTCAATAACAGGTTGCTCGCCGAGTGGACCCTGTTGAGGATGCTGTAGTTCTACAAGAAATAAGGAGAGCAGTAGGCAATCAAATTGAACTCCGTGCAGATGCAAATCGTCGTTGGACTTTTGAAGAGGCTATAAAATTTGGTTTATCGGTGAAAAGCTGTAATCTAAAATATATTGAGGTGTGATGCACCCAGAGATATTGCATTTCGATCGGACCTCTGAAGTTGCATTCCTAAAATAACTTATGTCTTTGTCGAAATGAAAACTTATACTCTTTTCTATATATAACATTACTGAAAAGCATTTTGAATATCTCAGGAACCTGTCCACAATGAAGATGATCTTATAAGATACTGTGAAGAAAGTGGCTTACCAGTGGCACTTGATGAGACTCTTGATGATTTTCAGAAATTTCAGCAAGGTCGGCTTACGAAGTATGTCCACCCTGGAATAGTTGCTGTTGTAAGTCACATTAATTTTTCCCAGCATTTATATGTGTCTGAGATATTCCAATATCGTTTTTAAGTAGTGTTTATGTCTTCTGTCACTATCTGATCCTGTCTCTTTTGATTGATATTGGGGATGGTGTGTCTCCATTTTCATCAGTATCGTAATATATCAGTTCTATGATGTATATACATGGGCATCTTCTATCTCAGTTCTACTTTCAGTTTTCAAGAGCCTTGACTTTGGTTTACCATATACTTGATATTTCTCAGGTTATTAAACCAAGTGTTGTGGGAGGGTTTGAAAATGCAGCACTAATTGCCCGGTGGGCACAGCAGCATGGAAAGACAGCTATTCTTAGTGCTGCATATGAAAGTGGCCTTGGTTTATCAGCATATATTTTATTTTCATCGTATCTGGAGCAGCAGAACCTCAAAATATCCGCAGAGCAGAATAATGGAATGGCCCTTCCGGTGGCCCATGGACTTGGAACATACCGGTGGCTCAAAGAAGATGTCATGATTGATAATCTAGGGATTTTTCGCAGTCCATACACTGGGTTTGTGGAAGGATCTGTTTCCGATGCTTGCAAAATCCTCAAGGATGTTAGAATTAACAACGATGTTATCCTTAAGACCAGTAAGGGGGTACACGTCCAGAGGTATGAGCTGAGGGTGGATTTAAATGGTTTTTCTCATTTCATAAAAATCCACGACATTGAACAGGATATAGATGTAAGTTTAAGCTTGTTCTTGTTTCTTTTATTATGTATGCCCACAACTGAATATACATAGAGCCTAATTGTTCTTGGTCTATTCGTACCCTTGTTGCTTCATCTGCGGTAACATATTACAGGGAAGTGTTGTTCTGTTTCTACACGGTTTTCTCGGAACTGGTGAAGAATGGATCCCTATCATGAAGGGTATCTCAGGCTCCGCCTGTGTGAGATGCATCTCACTTGATCTTCCTGGTCATGGGAGCTCATGGGTACAGAGTCATGGTAATGAGAAGCCAACTTTCTCAATGGAGATGATTGCTGAGATGCTGTGTAAGGTGATGGAGCAAATTACTCCTGAGAAATTTACTGTAGTAGGGTATTCCATGGGAGCACGGATAGCTCTGTATATGGCTTCGAGGTCTACCGATAAGGTACTCCCCATTGTGTGAAGATCTCCACATCATCTTTTACTTTATTAATATACATAACATAATTTGAATACCCTTTTACAGGTCGAAGGAGCTGTCGTGGTGTCAGGAAGCCCCGGGCTGAAGGATCCAGTGGCCAGAAAAGTTCGAAGAGCAAAAGATGATTCCAAAGCAGGCATGATTGTTGCCCATGGACTAGAAATCTTTCTGGAGAACTGGTACAATGGTGGCCTGTGGAAGAGGTAATTCTCTTAATTCACTATGAGTCTTGCACTATTAAATCGCTGATACTCATAAGATTGACTTCTCCAAATGAATAGCTTGAGAAGTCATCCACATTTTAGAAAAATAGTTGCAAGCCGCTTGGAACACGATGATGTTGTAAGCCTCGCAAAGGTCTTGTCTGATCTAAGCAGCGGGAGACAACCGTAAGTTCGTCCCTACCAGCAATCTGTCCATCGCTTTCCGACTCATTTCTGATCTTGTTTACAGTTAGTTGACTAAGATCTTCAATGATAGTTCATTGTGGGAAGAGCTGAAGGAATGCAATGCAAATGTCTTGCTAGTATATGGAGAGAAAGATGTCAAATTCAAGCAAATATCTTCGAGAATGTATCATGAGATGAATCATCGTGCTAATAAAATCGTCAAGATTATTGAAATTCCGGGTGCTGGCCATGCTGTTCATCTGGAGAACCCTCTTCTCCTTATGGCTGCTGTAAGAAAATTCATCACAAGAGTACACAAAAACTCTGCTGGAACAGAAGCTTTGTCAGAAGCTATTGTTAGTATCCAATGAGAACATAACTTGATGCTGTTTTATGGTAAAGACTTGGATGTGTATTAAGATCTGCCTCTTGATTTGATCCATTAGGGCATATATGTATGGTTTGTCTTCCTGACAAGGTCAGGTAACATATAAGCATTGGACATGTTTTTCTTTTTTTTTTCTTTGGTTACAAAAGATTGTTGTTTTTCCACAGGTCCATCAAGAATGTAAGTTGAATTAATTTGTGTTAGATAAGGATATCACACTTCTGAATATTGTCTTGATACTCTTCTGCATCCAATAAAAGACCATTTATGTTGGAATTATTACACGATTTGATATATTATGTAAGCAACAAATTTCTTGGAATCATTTAACAACCGGCTAATACCAATTTGTGTCACATTAATTGCTCTTTACATATATGGTCCACCTACGAAAATATGAAAAGCTTAGTATATAAAAGGGGGGGGGGTCCAAAGTACAATCATTTTCATTCACTAAGAACGGGCCTTGGGCTTAAAGATATATGCTATATATGGGCTCTTAATGGGCTACATAAGCAGTATGGGTAGACCCAAGTAAAGCCCAAATAAATTTTCAGATAGGCAACTATTTTCTTTAGAGAAATAAAACCTATTAATACAGGATGTAATATGGTTGCTTAGAATTAGAGCCATATTTGTTGTAGCAAAAAAGGGAGAGAGATGACCATATTATATGCATACTAGTGCCAAAGAAAAAAGTTTTTTTTTACAAAGAAAATGCTTTATCAAAAGACAAAACTATGTATAAAAATTAAAAAAGTGTGTGGAATGAGATAAAATCTCTGAAAGGATGTGTCTTAATAAAGGGCATTACTATGACATGTGGGTATTGGGATATCAAAACGAGCCGAGTTCGTGAGCCAGTTCGAGGTTGGCTCTTTTTTTACTGAGTCGAGCCAAGATTATCTGAATCCGAATAAAAAATGGGCCAAGTGAATCAGTTCGCCATGAGCCGAGCCCAAAGAGCTAGTTCGATCGACTCGCGAGCTGGCTTAAAAAAAATTAGGGTTTTTTACGTTGAAACTTGAAAGTGTTGATATTGGTTGATATGGTATGTGGATTTGGAAATAATATTTTTGTACATGGATTATGATCTGAAGATGGTTTTTTGTACATGGATTAGGAACTGATTGTATATGGATGAATTATGATCTGACTATAGTTTTTTGTATATGGATTAAGATCTGATTGTAAATGGATGGATTAGGATCTGAAGATGATTTTTTGTACATGGATGGATTGTGATATGATATATTTAGAGATAATTTTTTGTACATGGATTGTGATTGTGAATATAAGTATGATTTGGATGTATTGAAATATTCTTTTTATATTGATGTATTATTGGGATATGGTTTTGTATAATTTGATATGGGCTTTTTAGGTATTTAGAAAAATACGATATCAGTTTTTAGGTATTTAGAAAAATACGATATCGGTTCGCGAGTTAAAGAGACTTGGGATGAGTCAGAAATTTTTTGGTCCGAATAAAAGCGGACTTAACGAATTTGGCTAAAAATAAGTTGATTCGGAAACGAGGTGATCCGATCTGGTCCGAACTGGCTCGTTTGACATCCCTACGTGGACATGACGCTATTTGCCAACTTCTTATTTTAAGAATGGTATAAATGAATAAAATAAATAAATAAAATATTTGCAGCTATAATAATGATTTAATATGCTATAAAAACATTTGATAAATTTAGGGAATATTTTTTTTTTGCACAATTTGGAATTATGTTGTGATGACAACATATTAGTTATTATTTTTCAATAGAAATCATGCCTTATCATAAATCTATTTTCATTTTGTATTTGTGGTAATATTTAATAATAAAACAAATCCGAGTAAATAATAATTATCATTAATTGTTTAATTGTATTGTGTTATTATTTAGACATGTGGTTATGATGGGCTGAGGCAAATTTACAGAACCCCACCCACACCCGGTCAATGCAAATCATTTCGAAGTCGTCCTAATATTTGGTGGATTAAAATAAAAATAAATCAGTAATATAAATTAGGAGCGACTATTTCGAGTTTCGGTACAAGTTCGGTTCGGTTATATTCAGATTTAGTTATTTCGATTATCAAAAAATTATAACCATTCGATTTTTATATAAATTTCGGTTCAATTTAATTCGGTTATTTTTTGGTAAGGTTCGTTTCGAATTCATTTTTTTGTTGTAAAACTCATTTATTCAAAAAAAATATATCGGGTTTTTCGATTATTTTTTTTAATTGTTTGATTCAGATTCAATTTTTTCGAATTTAGAAAAAATATAACCGTTTAATTTTTATATCAAATTTAGTTTAATTATGATTATATTTTATTCAATTCCATTATTGGATTAATAATCAAGATGGTCACCTCTGTTATAAATGTAGAGGCCAGAGAATTAAATAACAAAAGTTAAATAAAGATTAAAAAAAAAAAAGAGAGAGAAAAATAAAAGGTGGTGGGTTGGAGATTCCATTATTCTAAGGTTTGAAATTGCAATTCCCAATGCCAACTAATAATGACTTTGGGGCTTGTGCTCACCGGACCGCCCATCTACTCTCCTTTTATTTCTTTATTATATTTTTTTATTTTATTTATATTTAACAATTTTGCCCTAATAAATACGTTTTACACTGCACTAATTACAAAAAAAAGCCTTAAATTCCTATTTAATTGGAAGAGATTAGCGTTCTGTCGTCTGATTTCTTGAACCTAAGACAAAACCACGTGTATGTCTTCCAAATTGATTTGATCTCAAACATAATATATTTTCTCCAACTATATATATATATATATATATGATTTCGTGTTTAAAAAGGGTATGATTTTTAGATATTATTACTCAACAATGTGTGTATAAAATAAATGGTATGCGTATATGTTTATATCTACATTAAATAAAATAAAATCACATTTATGGGATTTATATTTTCCTATAAACTCGGAAAATGTAATTACAAAACCCATAAACAAGATTAATGAAACCGCATTATAAATATATACTCCTCCAACAAAGAAGAAGAGGTTGCACGTAAATTAAAGCCATCAACAACCACGAACACCACTCTAGATTATTTGACTAATATACACGCAAAATATATATTATTTAAATTATAGGCTTCAACTTGCATAATATAAAATATATATTAATTTGAATATAGATTATTTGACTAATAGGCTATAATGTACTTAAATCTAGTTAAAATATTCGAATAATAGGGGGCAATATATTTTATTGTTTTTGTATTAATAATTTATTGTTATAGTTGATATTCATATTTTAGTATTTGTTAGCCGTACGGGTTACAACTAGACGTGAGCTGCAAAAAATATTCTTCACACAAAGCAATTAGAGAGGTCAAAAAGGACGAAATATTTTTTAAAAAACGGACCGTGCATGAAAATTAAACGCGCATATATATATATATATATATATATATATTAAAGTAACATATGATTCGGTACAAAATCCAAAACATAGAACATGAAAAAGTGCAACTCGCGTGACCAATAATTGTTATGATTATTCACAAAAACAATGTTACCATAAAAAACAGAACATGGATTTAAAATTTTACCTTTTTGGCAGCAAACGTTATTTTTATCATAATATTACAGAATCGAGTAAATGAATTATTAGATATAAATTATAATCACTATTTTAAATTATATTATGAATGTTTATATGAAAAGGAAAAATATATAAAAAATGGGATATTTTTTCCACATATTGAAAATTAGGTATCACAATAAGGAAATGAAGAAGAAATATGATTAAACCAAATAATAACGCTCCTAATTAAACCGGTTATAACCGATTTAAAATCAAATAAATTAAAATATTGGAAAAAGGTGGAGAAAAAGTTATGAAGCTCGATCTTCGAGTATTCAAATAAGGGGGGAGGGAACAAATGAAGAATTTAAGATGCCCCAAAATGAAAGTTGTCACTGTCAGTGGATTTAGATGAAAATGGGCATAATTACCTCTTAAACCCACACAGCTTAATTTGATCAATGGCTTTAATCAGTGTTGAATCTGAAGTTTTTTTTTTTTTGGGAAAAATTAAACTTGAACTGCTGAAAGGCAAACACTTTGAAAGCTGAAAGTGTTTTTTTTTCTTTCTCTCTTCAAATTAAAACTACTAAATTGATTTGAGTGCTTCGGCCATGGCGGTGGCTAAATGATCAAAGAGCTCTGTTTTTTATGCAAGCGTGGGTATAAATCCAGACCCTTTTCCTGTTTTTCTTTTCTTTCCCTTCTGTTTCTTTGTTCTCGCTTCTCTCTGTGTTCTATTCTATCTCTAAAAAGCGACCATTTTCGCTGTTTCTCTCTCTGTATCTTTTGTTGCAGCGGCGAATAGAGGTGGGAGTGCTGTCTGAGCGAAGGACCCAGTTCAATAAAAAGATTGGTAAGAAATTTTGAGGGGAAAAGATTTGAACTTGTTCAAAAAGTGGCACAGAATCTGAAATGGGTATCTTTCTCTCGAAGCTTTTGAGCTCGAATCTCTGCTAAAATCTGGCTAGGGTTTCTTAGGAGGCCGTGTTTGAGTTGAGTGCCTGTACGGAAATCATGGTGCTTTTCTGCTCCGTTGACTGTTCCTGCTCCTTTTTTGAAACTTTGCCCTGTCTCTTTCATCTCAGTACTTGGTAGTGGTTGTGGCAGATTGAGTCTGTACGATCAATTCCTGGATTTGATTTGATTCTTTTGATCGGGCATTATCTCTCTCTGGTGCTTTATATTTACTCATCTGATCAAGTTGGTAATCCATTCCTTTCTTGTTGTTCACAGTTACATTTTCTTAAATGTTCCTCAGGTACATTGTGGGTGATTGTGCTTTCGCTGCGATCCTTGATGATATACACAGAGGCCGGTCTTGGAGGCTGAAGCCATCCTATTAAGGTAGAAGTTCTGTAGATACTCGGACCAGTGACAGCAGCTAGTTCAAGATTGTTTTGGTGCCTGTTCAGAAGTTGAAGAGACATGGATCATATGAGTGACAAAGACAAGTTTGTTGTCGAGAAGAGCAATGGTGTTAATGATGTGAGCTATGATTCGGTTAACACGCCTGCAGACTGGAGAGTATGTGTTTCTAATCCAGTGTCTATGCCTGTGGGTTCATATCCTCCAGAGAATCCGATGATGTCTGCTTGTCCATCATCTTGTTCTCCATCTCAGATGATGGATTCATTTGGACAAGCTCTTTGGCATGATCCCACCAGTGTACAGGCCATTGGGTTTAGTGCTTTCAGTATGCAGACTAATGCGGGTTCTTCGAACGCAATGGGGATTGGAAATGGCGATAGACCTCTAGAAACGGGTTGGAATCTTCCTAGTTTCTTGCCTAAAGGTAATGCTCTTCTCCTGCCAAATGCAAGTGGATTCCTCCCACATAGTATGGTTCATTTCCCAGCCGATTCAGGCTTCATAGAGCGTGCTGCGAGGTTTTCGTGCTTCAATGGTGGGAATTTCAGTGACATGATGAACCAACCTGTTGTAAATCCTGAATCTATGGGTTTGTATTCTCAAGTTGGGGGAGCAATGCAAGGGCTGCAGGATATGCAAGTGGGAAGTGTATATAAACTAGCTCATGGAGGACAATGCCCGAGGAATGAACTAAACGCCAGTGAACTTCCAAATGATGCTTCTACAGCAGTAAAAGACGGGTTCAAGAACGATATAGGAATCGGGACTCATGTTGGATCCAACGAAGAAGCTAAAGTGGATAAACCTGGATCCAGTAATATGTCTGAAGAAACTCGGTCCATTGGTGGCGGTCGGAATGAACTGCAAGGTGGGGAAGTGAACTCTGGGGAAACCTCTTCCAAGGGCTACGACACGAAGAAAAGGAAAAGAAATGGGCAGGTAAGGCTGAAGATTTCTCTGTTTCCCAGCGTTTCTTCATTGTTTCCGATCACCAGCCTTTTATTACACATAGCTTATCTCTCTGTCTGTAGGAATCTGAGCCGAATCAGTCATGTAGACCTCAGCATTCAGGTGAAGAACCGGAGAACAATGGTGCGAAAAAGCAAAAGGATGAGCAAGTTACCAATTCACCAGCTAACATGACAAGCGGGGGAAAACAAGGAAAACAAGCTTCTGATCCTACAAAGGAAGGATATATTCACGTGAGGGCTCGAAGAGGCCAGGCCACAAATAGCCATAGTCTTGCAGAAAGGGTATACAGTTCTACATCTTAAGATTTAATCGGAGCAATCCCTTCATTGTTTTGCCCTTCGAATCTTAGTTAGGTGTGGTTTGACTTCATTGCTTCTCGATTATAGGTTAGGAGAGAAAAGATCAGCGAAAGGATGAAGTTTCTTCAAGATCTTGTGCCGGGTTGCAACAAGGTGGGGACTTTTTAGGTGATTATGGCTGTATGAGGAGAAAGCTCTCGACTTTGTTGTCTGAACTCTGAAATTTATGTGTTGTTCAGGTCACAGGGAAGGCAGTTATGCTCGATGAAATCATTAACTATGTCCAATCACTTCAACGACAAGTCGAGGCATGTATACCTGTGGACTTATTTACCTACATCCAACTTTGCTCTCTCTCTCTCTCTCTCTCTCTCTCTCTCTCTCTCTCTCTCTCTCGTGTAGTTCTTTTATTAATTGTTTAGCTGTCTCATTTTATGAATTTGCCCTCTTCTTCTATTCTTTTCAGTTCTTGTCGATGAAACTTGCAACCGTAAATCCTCAGCTGAATTTTAACTTCGAAGGACTCTTAGCTAAGGAGGTTAGAAATTGTGGATCCCATTACTGAGCAGCTTTGTCTTTATCTAACGAGCAGTTTGCCTCATAAAATGATCGTGTCTCCTTTCGGATGCAGGCCCTTCAGCTACGGGCTGGTCCTTCATCTGCACCATCATTTCCCCAAATGCCGATGGCTTATCCTCCTCTACCGCAACTCTCTCAACCAGGATTCATGCAGCCAACACTGTCTGGCATGGGAAATCCTTCTGATATCCTTAAGAGAACCATCAGTTCCCCATTGTTGCCCGTGAATGGAGGAGCATTCAAGAGACCGGTATATTTCTGATTCCACTTCATTGTCTCACAGTAGAACAATGGGTTTCACCATTAGCATCATGTTTGCAAAGATATTTCATTTTAAATATAGTGCAAACGTGAAATCATGTAGTTTCCGAGATGCCTTTCTGGATCATTGTGGTTTCCGGGTATACGACAACATGTGATCTTCTTTCTTGGTTTAACAGGAAACACATGGATGGGAAGGTGATCTGCAGAATGTTGTTCACACGAGCTACGGAGTCGGTTCTCCACTAGAAAATCAAGCAGCAACAGGTAAAGCTAATCGGGGTCTTCCCCATCGTTACATAGAACTAATCGATTATTTGCTGAAAGACTTTGTTGATAAGTTCAAAGAACAGTATTCAACTCACTGTTAACATTCCGTTTTCGACATGCAATTCAGAATCTCTTCCGTCTGCTGACATGAAGGTCGAGCAGTGACAGCTTCTTCCCTTCTCTAATGGTTCATCTTCAACGTTCAACCAGAATGTGAAAAATGGGAGGAAAGAAAAGAAGAAAGAAGAAGCTGGATCATGTTTCTGTAATTTGTACAGCTCGGGAAGACGAAGCAGCATCTATTCATGTTTTTACCCAGAATTCTGGTTGATTAATTTCTCAGTGGAATGGAGACAGAAGTGATGAAGCCCTTTTGTAATGGAGAGGCAGATTCTGGGTGTTAAGAAAGATCTGTGCTTTCTCTCTGTTTCTGTGTATAGATAGATTTGATATAGAAGAGAAAATGTTGATGTAATTTGTCTAATGATCAACAAGAACAGCGGCTTCGATAGCGATCTGCTCTGTGATTTCTCCATTGTTAGTGACGATGCTTTTGGTAATATCAAATAATTGAATCCATAGTTCAAACAAAATCCATTTCCATGGAATCTTCTCTGTGATGCTGATGCAACAAGTGAGTTTCATCCATGGAAACAGAGCGCTCTTTACGTTAATCGACGGTTTTATTACCAAACAGGGTCTCATCACGTGCGAGTCACGTGAGCCTGTCGGATTCAGCCTTTTTAATATCCTGTTCCGAATTGGCGCCGAAGAACAATGGCGTCGAACTACTACGCCTCTCACCTAAAGCTCTGCATTGGGAGAAGAAACCAGAGCCGCCATGTGAAGAGGATCCATGGGCATATCATTAGAACCCTACCCGATCCAGAGACGTTCCTCCTAAACGTAATCGTCAATGCTTATGGCAAAATCAGCGACTCCAAGTATGCTCGCGGAGTGTTCGACGGAATTCCCCTACCGAACATCTACTCTTGGAACGCTCTTCTCTCTGCGTATTCCAACTCTGGTGACATTTCAGAATTGGAGGGTACTTTCTCCAAGCTCCCATGTCGTGATCATGTCTCTTGGAACTTGCTTATCAAGGGCTATGCCTCGAGAGGATTGGTGGGCGACGCTGCCAAGGCCTATAATATGATGATGAGAGATGGGCCTGCTAAAAATTTGACGAGAGTTACGTTTTCTGAAATGCTGAAGTTTTCTTTCACCCACAGACTTGTGGGTTTGGGCAGGCAGATTCATGGGCAGGTAATCAAATTCGGGTTTGACTCATGTTTTTTCGTCGGGAGTTCGCTGTTGGATATGTATGCAGAAGTTGATCATTTTCGTGATGCGAAGAAGGTTTTTTATGGGATGCGTGAGAGAAATACGGTTATGTGCAATGCATTGATGAAGGGCCTTCTGCACAATGGGATGATGGAAGAAGCTAAGAAGCTATTCCAAGAAATGATGGAGAAAGATTCCATTTCTTGGACAACGATGATCAAAGGACTAGCTAAAAATGGATTGGAAAGGGAGGCCATTGATCTTGTAAGAGGGATGAAAATGGAAGGTCTGGCTATGGATCAGTTTACTTTTGGAAGTGTACTGCCAGCTTGTGGGGAGTTGTCCGCCATAAAGGAAGGGAAGCAAATTCATGCTTTTATAATCAGGACGAATCATCAGGATAACATATTTGTCGCCAGTGCGCTTGTTGACATGTATTGTAAGTGTAATAACATAGTCTATGCAGAGACTGTTTTCAATAGAATGGAGCAGAAGAATGTCGTCTCTTGGACAGCAATGCTTGGGGGTTATGGTAAGACTGGTCAATTTGAAGAGGCTTTTGAGATTTTTGGCGAGATGAAAAGACATGGAATTGACCCAGATGATGTTACACTGGCAGATGTTATTAGCTCATGTGCCAACATCGGTAGCCTAGAAGAGGGTTCCCAGTTTCATGGAAAAGCTATAATTTCTGGTTTAATACATTATATTAGTGTCTCGAATTCATTAATAACTTTGTATCGCAAATGTGGAAACCTTGAAGATTCTGTTAGGCTGTTCAATGAAATGGATGTCAAGGATCAAATCTCCTGGACGGCAATGGTTTCAGCATATGCTCAATTTGGAAAGGCCGTCGCGGCGATTGATTTGTTTGAAAGAATGGTGCAGCATGGACTGAAACCTGATGAAGTGACTTTCGTATCTGTAATTTCAGCTTGCAGTAGATCAGGATTAGTGGAGAAAGGACAAAGATATTTCGATTCAATGGTGAATGATTATGGAATTGCACCAATCAGTGACCATTATTCTTGCATGATTGACCTCTTCAGTAGAGCTGGAAGACTAGAGGAGGCCAAAAGTTTCATAAATGAGATGCCTTTTCCGCCAGATGCATCTGGTTTAAGCACCTTACTGAGTGCTTGTAGAAATAAAGGTAACTTGGAAATAGGGGAATGGGCAAGCAAATCACTCAGGCAACTAGACCCTCAACACTCCGCTGGCTATACCTTACTCTCTAGTTTATATGCTTTGAACCAGAAATGGGATTGTGTTGCTCAACTAAGGCGAGAAATCAGAGAGAAAGGAGTTAGAAAAGAACCTGGATGCAGTTGGATCAAGTATAATAGAAAGTCGCACATTTTCTCAGCAGATGACCAGTCAAGTCCGTATTCAGATCAGATATATGCTAAGCTTGAGGAGTTGTACCAGAAAATGGTAGACAATGGTTACGAACCAGACACTAGTTGTGTTCCCCACGATGTTGAGGAATCACAGAAAGTAAAAATGCTTACATATCATAGTGAGAGGCTCGCAATTGCATTTGGATTAATATTTGTTCCCCCAAGTCTACCTATTAAGGTGGTGAAAAATCTTAGGGTCTGTGTGGATTGCCACAATGCTACAAAACATATCTCCAAAGTCACTGGGAGAGAGATACTTGTGAGAGATACTGTAAGGTTTCACCTTTTTAAAGATGGAATCTGTTCGTGTGGAGACTTCTGGTAGTTAGTTGCTCCATGAAATCAAGTATTTTGCTAAACAGACACAAGAGTGATGACTAATGATTGTCCATCATAACCAAGTACTACACAAGTCCAGACACAGAACTGGGAGAATGGCTTGAACTGTTGGTCATTTTAGATGGACAAGGGGCTGCTTCGTTACTATTGGCTATCATACGCCAATAGTTACCTCTTTGGAAGGACTTGACTCACAAAGAAATAGAAAAGGGCTCGAGAAGGTAGAAACTGAAGTAATGTTTTCTATGTTGCTGATTTTTCTCTGTAGATCGTGAGCCTGATCAGAGGAATAGAATGCAGCATTTGTGTAGAATGGAAGATGGGAGATGGTACTAATGGACACAGAGTGGTGTAAACGTTGCCCTATCTCGAAAGCATTAAATCGGAATCTGAAAAAACAGAGAAGCTTCACAACAGAAGTGAGGGAGAAAGATAAGGAAGTGAAGACACAGAAGTGAAGCCCTTGTGTAATGAATCTATCAAAAGCTGGGTTACAGGAATCCATTAAAACTCAATCTGCTTGATCTGTTTTCTTTTGTGACCATAATGTAAACCACATTCCAACTGAAAACTGTAAACACAATGAGTACTAAGAGAACAACAGTTATAGACCTTATAAGAATAGGTCACCCTTCAATTTTTACATCATTCTAAACAAAAAGTTCATAACCTTTACAGGCTTTCAAATTTAGGATTTTATACGATATAGGTTGAGAAACTCGGCATCTTGTCCAAGCGCCTCAAAATGTTTTCAGCCATCTCCCTTGTGTTACCATCTTCGCGGTGGAAGGCGCCAACCAACATCCCTGTGAGCATCCTGTCTTGCGATATGCCTAAGGCGTATTTATCTCCTCCTCTGGTCAGGAACTTGTCAATCATCCAAAATGCTTTCTGTAATAGAGTCTCTTTCTTGTGTTCTTTGACTGCATCCAGGACATGCTGTACTACATTCATTTCACTGAGCGTGCTCAAACTTTTCTCTACATCTACTTTGTCATCTAGTAGTGTGCATATTGCAGATAATGCAGCTTCCACCACTTCGACTTTATCACTCTGCAAACATGCCACAAGCTTTGTGACTGTGTTTGCTTCTACCAAGCAAAATGTGCTCTTTGAAGAACATACCCCCCTATGGATCGGGCAAATCTGTATTTGCTTCTTTCTTGATGACCCGATGGACAAAGACCTTGGCATGCTAAGTGTTGCCATGAATTTTGTGCTCCTAGTTTGTGGAGGTCTTGATAAAGTCGGTGTTGCTGATGATAGATTTTCTAGTCCAGTTGCTGATAACCTTTGAACTTCATCGCTCGATGTTTTCATCAGCAGTTCAGCGAATACTGATGTCAAATTGTGGTTTATGGCCAGGTACAACATTTGGGGTTCATACAGGGTGGCAGTGAATCTTGCTAAAATGCCTACAAGACCTTCCAGATAATCAGTGGCATACCTGCTTGTTCTTGTTCCACTTCTTTGGATCAGGTGGATTGCATTAAGAATTTTAGACACGACACTGTCGCTTACCAGAGCTAGATTAAGAGTCAGGTTTTGTTGAGGCAGTTTGGCGAGGAATTTGGCTGAAACAGCATGCCTCTCTAAAATATGACTTGCTTCTGTTGGGCATTGGATAAGATTCTCAGGTAGACCTCTTGTCTTACATAATCTTTCTGATAGCGTGTGACCAATGTAGGGTGATAGTGCTATGAGAAGTTTGATTGCTTCAACGCCTAAATCTTCGTGAGGATTGTTGATGAGTTCGATCAGGGCAAAGCTTGCATCAGTTTCTTTGATCACTGAGACAATAGTTGCCATTGTGTTGGATGATTTTGACAAGGATAGGAGAATTCTGATCAAATCAATGTTTAGCTCATCTGGGCTTGAGTTCTTGAGCATGTGGATGATATTGTAGACAAAGTAATCAGAAGCCAGAGTATGGCCATGTGTGTTCACCTGGAAGCCTTCATGTGCCAACCCAGATTCCAGTATGTTTGCAAGTACTGTAGCAGCTTCATTCCGGGAGTTCATCAGATCGCTGAACATCCGCTTGGTGAACATCTCTTCGACCATGATTTTGACAATTCCAGATTCAACAAGTATTTGGCTGTTTGGATGATACAGTGAAATTTGAGCAAGAGCTTTAAATGCCACCCGTCTGGCCTCAGTGTTTTCACTCTGCACAAGCCTTATGAGAGCAGGAGAAGCCTTCTCAGCTACATATGTTTTCTTGTCATGTCCAATGACAATTTCCACGAGGTATGTTGCCATTGCCACCTGCACATCTTCAGTTCCTGCATGTGCCTTGTTTTAGATGAAATTCCTAGTAAAACTCTGACAGATAGATTAATCAATCTTGTCGTTTATTGTGTATGCTTTTCTGGTTGTATGGAAAATATGCTCAGAAAATTTGGAGAAAAAGATGTCCCAAGTCTAAAAGATTTATTTACCTTCTGCGAGATGGTTTAGAAGAGGTTCCAGTAGCCCATTTTCTGCCATCCGCTTGATGTTATCAGGGAATTTTTCCAGTTGTTTTAAGATTTGTTCGGCTGTTTCTGAGGCAAAGGCATTGATATCTCTGTTATACTTTGAGGTGATTAGCATCAATATCCCACCAGTAGCTGTCCCGATCCTTTCACATGCATGCTGAGATGTGGAGAGCTCGAGCAATACGAGCAGTGCTGCATGCCGTAATTGTTGGTGACTGCTGGGTAAAAGTTTGATGATACATGAAATGTTTATTGTCCTCGCAATCATTTCCTGTAAGAACACTTCGAGATTTTTATATTCTCCTGATAAATCTCCTGCATTTTCTGCAGAAGGAACTATGAAATAGATAGCTAGATGCTGTCTCTGTTGTGCAAGTGAAAAGTTCATTGGTTTCCCATGCATATTTCACTTTGCTCAAAGTTAGGTCTGCTGGTGAATTAGAAGCATGTGGAAAGAAACAGACTAGCACACATCTTAACTCATTCACTAGGGGCATTATAAAAAATACCCTTACTTTGCTATTTCTACTTCAACACCTACCCTTGTGACCATGTGACTAAGCTACCATTTTTGCTTAGAGTTATAAATATAAGAGTTAACCTTTCCAGCATTGCTGTCTTCTGCCATTTTGTGTAACAGCTCCAGAACTTCATACCTCACATCCTTGTCTCTGTACACCAGGAATTTGTCAAGCAACTGGAGTATGCCAGCTTCACATACTTTTACCTTGTTGTACTCTTTCCAGCCATCTCCCTTGTGTTACCATCTTCGCGGTGGAAGGCGCCAACCAACATCCCTGTGAGCATCCTGTCTTGCGATATGCCTAAGGCGTATTTATCTCCTCCTCTGGTCAGGAACTTGTCAATCATCCAAAATGCTTTCTGTAATAGAGTCTCTTTCTTGTGTTCTTTGACTGCATCCAGGACATGCTGTACTACATTCATTTCACTGAGCGTGCTCAAACTTTTCTCTACATCTACTTTGTCATCTAGTAGTGTGCATATTGCAGATAATGCAGCTTCCACCACTTCGACTTTATCACTCTGCAAACATGCCACAAGCTTTGTGACTGTGTTTGCTTCTACCAAGCAAAATGTGCTCTTTGAAGAACATACCCCCCTATGGATCGGGCAAATCTGTATTTGCTTCTTTCTTGATGACCCGATGGACAAAGACCTTGGCATGCTAAGTGTTGCCATGAATTTTGTGCTCCTAGTTTGTGGAGGTTCTTACTATCCATTCCTCAATGATGGTTTTCAGGGCAATGTTGGAACTTACTCCGGGTTTCAACTTTTGCCCTGTAACTGGGCAGTAAATTTCATCAGGGTTTATAAATCTTTCAAACCACTCTGTTACTGCCTTTCTTTCACAGGTGATTCCTGTTTCTATGGTGACTGGATCTTCCATTATTTCCTTAGTCAATGGACAGATGAACGCTTGGTACGGGGGCTCGATGAACTGTGTCACCTGTGGTAACATTGATAAGGATTCGGTTAGCCTCCCATAATTTCTTTGGCTGCTATTATATGTACTCTGGCTTGGGCTGCTTTCTATCTCAGTCACTTTTGATTCACTTGAGATCAAACAACTTCCATAGGAAACCTCTGGATCAGTGGGATAGAGATCTGTCTCTATTTGCTCTGACATTGTTTCTAGTGTTTTGCTACCTGAAGGTGTCTGCTTTGTGTGCTGCACAATTTCCGGGATGTCGCTTTTGCTATCCCCGAATTTAGCATTCAACATCTCTTTTGAAAGAGATTGGACAACACGTCCTGCATATTCTTGATCATCGAATGTTGATTCTGGTATGGATTGCAAGTTTTCACCAATCTGTTTCACAATGCCTTCAAGTTCTTCCTCAATGCTGCTGCTCAGGTTAGTGGCTGATTCTTCTCCATTACTTTCTTGGTATTTTTCAATGATATTCTTGGCCTCATCTATACTATCTGACAGAGATTCAAGAATATCAGTTGAACTTATTAGGACGCTCTCAGTCTCGGCTGTCTGTATCTCCATTAACACAACTGAAACTCGATAAAAGTAGCATGCACATTCAAGAAAACCCTTCTTTTCTGATTTTTTGCTCGCCAAAAATATGATTTTCTCAGAAATGGATTCCAACAAGGATTCAATTAATCTTGCAGTTCTGGCTGTGTCTTCACCAATCTGAAACAGAAAATTGATGGAGAAAGGTGAAGAATTTTATGTGCAAGTCTCACGAAAACTTCTCCTTGTAGGTTTGGGACGATCAGAAGAACGGTAAAGTTTTCTGTTGAAGCTCTAAGGAAAGAAAACAAGAGACGATTGAAGAAAACTCACCGACATCCCATTGAAACCGCTTTTATACCACTCTCTTTTGAAGCTCCTCTGTTCCTGAGAGATGCTGGAGAAACATTAGTCCCCATGGAATCCATCAAAGGTTTCTTTTTTATTCCGATAAAAGAGAAGACTTTGGAGACACAGATGTTGACATCATTCATGTCTCAAGGTACCATGGAAGAGTTGAAGGAGTCCATTATCACAGAAGAAGCACTTACTTGTTCAACGCGAAGTTCTTTGGTGAGTCTTCCACTAATGTCATGAATGTACAACTGAGAAGATCCTTAAGATCGAGTCATTTGGCCCCATCTCCAATGTTAAGTCTAGTTTAAATGTTTCCTTTTGTTCTTGCTAATTGTGTTCCTGTTACAGATTGCTATCAAGTATTCATCACAGTACGTGATCTCCATTAAGGCAAAGGGTCAATACTCTGAGAAGAGAAGGTTGGTTGGCCTGAAAGTTTTCCTCTCTCTCTCTTTGTGTTCTCAAATGTCATTTTCATGGTTTCTTGTTTGTTTTTTTCTTTCATATGGAAGAAAGCGACCCCTTCAGGAATTGGTAAGAGCTGCCATTGATTAGGATTGACTTTATATTCCCTTCCATCAGTGCTGAATAAAATATGTTGGAGTTGTTGGTTGGCATTTTAGAAAAAAAAAAAGGGGGATTGTATATTTACTATTCATATATATGCCTGATTGATGTATGTTACAATTTATGGTTGGATCGTGAAGAGACAACTTTGCTTGAAATATAATAAATTGCAAACTGTAGAATCTGTATTTTCTTTTTCTCATGCTTAAGATTTTGATGGATGAAAAGCTCAACTTGGGGTAATGGACAACATGTTAGCCTAAAATGTCAATGAGAACTGGTTAATCATATATATATATACACATATATATATATATATATATGTATGCTTTGTTAGAAACGCTTCGTTGATCTTTTTCCAAAGAAAGATTTGTGATTTGTTACAAAACAAGAAAGCCACAAAGGCAGCACAAGTAACCTGTAACTATTCTAACACAAAATCTTTTTGCTGTGAAATTTGAGCTACAAATGGCCAAGCAAACAAAAATGGACAGCTTGTGAATACAGTTATATACTCAACAAGACCTGCTATAACTTATGAGAAATGGGGCAGACTTTGAAGAACACATGCCGTGCTTTTACTCAACCTTGTTCCCTTGCATGACTCGTTGAACAAGACTTAACTCCACAGAATTGGTGTGATGAAGATGAACCCTTTATTTGTTGATATATCAGAAACTTGCCCATGAAACAATAGCAAGGAACAAGTGAGCTGAATGTGGAGTGACAGAGGAGGAGAATCTTGAGTCAGGGCCTCCTGCCAGGTCTGCAACACTCTTCTCTTTGAATATTTACAACAAAGGGATGGCCAGGAGGGTTTAGATCAGTATGAAACCTCTGCATATTCCTCAGACATGGTTGATAAGAACCTTCCTCCTTGTTAGTTCTCAATCAGTGGGGGCTATAGAATGAACCAGTATGATGAACACCTTGCAGTTGGATGAAGCTGTAGATAGTTTTCTTCAAATGGACTGGCAATAATGAGTGATCTGCTGCAGAGACTACTAGTTGAAGAAATAAGGTGACTGGAGGACTTCCCTCAGATCAAAGTCACCACGGTCGGGAAGTGGTGGAAAAGTAAGGTTTGGGAAGGATTTCTGGAAGCTTTCCAACAACTGTCAAGACAAACAGAAGCTACCAATGATGAGTTTCATATAGGGACAGAGAATGAAAAGCCGAAAGTTTGTGCAGGTGAGTGTGTGCCCTCTAGAAGATATAAGGGTTCTTTACATTTTCCAATATTGGCGCCTCATAGAGCTCCACAAACTTTTCTCTCAGTATTCTGTTCATTTCTTCAACATCACATGCGTGAGTCCAGTATGAATCATGCACCCCTGCAATTAGACATCGGGACAAACAGTAAGAAAATCAACTAAATCAGATGTATTAAGCTGGGAAGGGAAACGGTAAGAAAATAAACTATGGCGCAAACCTGCAAAACTCAAGCCTGCTCTTTTGCAGGCAACTGCAGTCATCATCATGTGAGACCCATCAAGAGAATGCACAAAATTTGGTGGGAAAGCTGTTCTCTGCCTCTTCACCATGATCTGAACCAAGAATATAATATAAAACACAGAGGGAACAGAAAAATTCACTATACTGCTCAACAAATACAAAGTTCAAAGGGATATCTATGGGTGAACTAACAACCCCAAAATACTGCATAATGATCTTTATTCTTTCTCCAGAAAAGTAAATGGAATTCCCTATTAATTCAAAGACATGCGTATATACAAGGCAATGTAGACTAAAAAGAATATGAGATGGTAAGGTTTAGTACCTTGTCAGTCTCTCGTTGTAGTGTCAACACCTGAAGGGAAGTCTTAACCTGCAAATGATGAAAGACTTGGGTTTCAGCCATCTAAGAGCCATGTAGTCCATTTTGTAAAATATCAAAGAAATGCCCCATCTGACTATAGTATTACCAGGTGCCTTCCCAACTGCCGATAGGGTTGCACAACTGGAAGTCCAAGAGGAGTGGTCCAACAAACTGGTTTGTTCTCCGACGCTATTATCTGTCCACCAGATAAAGTAGCTCTCATTAATAAAATGTTCAAACTGAAAATGACACTATTAGAGTATGCCCGTGTTATTGGAAAAAGGACACAATACAGAGCCATTTGTATAGTTAACCTCTTTCAGCACTCCATGTTCATTTTAAACTACAGATTTCTTACAAAAGGGTTGCATTTTACATTAAAATCAACAATGACAGGACCAGAAAGGAACAGATAAAATAACAGATCTGACCTTTGCACATTCACCAAGCCAACTCATGATGCTTCTAGCTGCCTCAAACATCTCCCCCAAGGCTGTAAGAGTTGTCTGGAAACAGAATCTCGATGAGTTATTAATTGATGTCAGAGGGTTTGTAGGCACATATGCAGTAATACAAAAGTGTGGCCCAAAACCAAGCAAGCAAAGTCTCATTTACTTTCGCTGCATAACAAGATGCACCAAATACTTGTGAATCATCCCCAATGCTACCACGTTCTTTCAATCTTCTCTTGATTTGGTCACGTGCACCAATATATGTAACTCCATAGACTGATGTCATAACTGTCTGTTTAACTAGCTTCCTGTCGACCTAAGGAATTTCAATCATTGGGTACCATTCATCAGTAAGGATTACCAAACAAGTGCTTAACATTTATCAAGTATAAGTAGTTGAACAACAATCGTCTAGTAAGGAGGAAGAAACAAAAACCTGGTTGATTAAGAGTTTGGCATATGCGACATTTGGATGTGTACTAGGATCTTTCTCTGCATCCTGCCGCATGATTTCAAGAACCCTAAATCAAAACAGCGAAGAAATTACTAATCATGTAAAAGGAAACCCTCTTCTCTTATTTCATCAGTAAATATATCTCAGTAATGTGGGGTCCTCCTCCATCAGCCACGCATGTTCAAGCACATATATGTATAGAAATATGACAAGAGACATCAAGACAACCAGGGACAAAATGACAGAAAGAGAGTACCTGGATGCAATTCCTGAGTAAACATCTGCAGGCTTTTCTCCTGCAACTAGGTTGACAGCAGCTGCTCCCAACTAAGGAAAATATCGATCGAGAAGATAAATTAGAAAAATTCGGGGCATACCATATACATATAGACAACAGTTACTAAGAAAATTAAATAATAGCATACCTTATCCCTCCCCAGCGCAGCATAGTGTTGTAAACCATTACATGAACCGTCCTAGCAATAGGAAATAACACAGGAAAAATAAGATAATGTACCCAATGGGAATACATGATGATAAACTTAGAAGAAATGTACTCGAACTGCATAGATAATTATAAACCAAAAGCAATAAGAATCTCGATATTAATATTACTAGCAGAAACATCCATGGACAAAAATGTTTCTATTACTCATGTTCCAGCATGGTAATGATAAAATGATCAAGCATGGGTAGGATACTGAGAGTAAGCTGCAGAAAAAAAGGAAAATATATGAAACCTGTATCTAATTCCCAGTACCAAAGGTTTCATCTAAAAACCAAGAACCAAAACCTAGACAGCTCAGACATTCCTGACTTTGAAAAATGATGAATGAAGTTTCAAGAGAGTACCTGGTGTACAGGCATATGAGAAATAGTGGTCTTGGGAGAAGGATTTCTCAAGGCTTCTGTAAGGTTAATGCAAGCAGCCAAACATTGAAAAGGATCCTCTGCATCAAGCCACCATCTTCTTCCTTCAAGAGGTCTATCAGCAGAATCAAATATGTCTTCTAAATGATTCTCGGTAAATGCGATACGACCCTCATAAGACAACTTATCCACACCACCAGCATATAAATTTGCCAAATGTATCTTTAGCCACTGCAATCCTGATTCTCCCAGAGGTTTTCCCTCAGCAAATTCCAGGACACCTCGGCAAAGATCAGAACCAAGATGGTTCAGGTGCGGATGCATGGGGTATGCACGGCCCCGGAAATCAAGGTTGTGAGGATAGTAAAAACCTTCCTCATCCTTCATTTTACGCGCCACCTGCTCACAAATAAAGGATCAATGATATTTTCATAAACCATAGTGGCCGAAAAGAGTGTATAAAAAAGACAGTTCTCCTACCGCAAGTTTGAGCTCTATATCACACCGCTGTGAGTGTCTCTCACTGTTTTCCTTTTTTGCATCCTTCATTTTCCACTTCCATTTCCGAATTTCCATTTGATCTTCAGTGTCTGGTTCCTCCGGAAGGGGCACCTTTTTGGAGTTCATAAAAGGGTAAGAAAAATACCAAAGGACCCAAATCGAAGAACCAAGTAACCGGAAAAAAGAAAGGCTTC
The DNA here is from genome assembly GCF_000463585.1 of Tarenaya hassleriana. NCBI lineage: Eukaryota > Viridiplantae > Streptophyta > Magnoliopsida > Brassicales > Cleomaceae > Tarenaya > Tarenaya hassleriana. Next base: position 532,648 of record NW_010966617.1, read on the forward strand.
TTCGCAGATGATGGAGTAAATGAGAACAAGAGTCAGAAAAAGGAGAGAAAGAATGGAGAAATAGGGAGGAGTGAGAGAGAGAGAGAGAGAGAGAGAGAGAAATCTCACATCTTCACAGTCAACCAGATCAGCCAGACCACCTCCATTAGCCCATATTCTCTCAACCACACTTAATACCCTTTGATTTATCCTCCATTTGGTGTTTCCTAGGGTATCTAGTGCCTGATTAAAAACCGAGGAATTACACATTCACAATTAATATCACTCCTCCAAAGTATATTGAGAAAATGAACGATAACTTCAGACATGAGAAATCATAACACAGAAAGAACCTCAGACCTCAAAAACTGGCACCATTTGATGCCTGGGAGTTCTTTTTACGACAACACGCTGTTGTTTAGCTCCATGTGTTCTCATGATGTATGAAGGCAAGAAAAAGTATGCGCCTTGGTCATACCTACAAAGTTCTGCCAAGTTACTAAGCCATTCTAGGAAACAAGTTGGAAAAAATTCTAGATATAAGTTGAACAAAAGCTGCACGAGGTAAGATACGTTGTAGGATAATCTATGAAAAATATAAATGTGTAAAAAATAGCAAAGGTAAAATAGAAACAACTTTATATTCTTACAATCAGTCAACTACAATGACTTTTTCTATAAATGGGAAAACCAAAGGCCATACCCAGACCAGTTTTGAGGAGGAATGAGCATTGGCATGTAAGGAATGATCATATGTCTAGCCTGTTGAAACCAAAAGAACGGAGAGATTGTCAGACTCAGTCTGAAATGTTTTAATGTACATGTACAAAAAATGCCTTCCAAACCAGGCATCATAAACACACCTCGACGACCTCCATTAAAAAAATAGAAACAACTTTATACTTACTGTTTTTTCAAGCCCCTTCTGGATCAGAGGATCACACTCAATGACACCATATCTCTTGCCAGTTTTCCTAAAGGAAAATACAACAGAATGTTCATAGGTTGGGCAGTGGAGAGTGGACAGAGAGAGAGATGGTGAGAAAAACTGAAGGAGCATAATACTTACGTAGATTCTTTTGTAATGGTTTTAAGAGAATGCACGAAAGCAGGTCGGATATCAGGTGGACCATCACCAATCTGGTCAACCGGAGGTTGTATATATGCATTTTCCATCAAAAGCTGAATCAAACGCGAACCAACCTAGAAATACAAGAGAGCCCAAACTAAATCACAAAAGAAATAAAAGAAGAAGAACAATTGAAATGGCTAAGAGCAGGCCGCATTGACAAGTCTGGAAGTAACTAAACCTTGACTTGAGCCTCTTGACCCCATGGCTTGGAATGGTCATGTACCTTCACTATATCTCTTACTTGCTTCACCTTCTGCTTTTTCATCAGTGTCGAAACTTTTTTCCGTAGCTTTTCCTGATCTTTAGTTACTTGAGGTCCTGCTTCATACACGGGCTCTGACTCACCACTGATTGTCTTGTGCGTTGCATTCTTTTTCCTTTTTGTTTTCTCCAGAAACCTATTGATCATGGCCTGATCGACCAAAGAGACAGCAATTTCGGGAAAAAAAAAACGTGGAAACCAAATCAGATCTCCGAGGAACGATGGCAAAAGCAATGCGGATTCCACTTCAAACAATCCAGGTTTAGAACCGCTAGCTTTTGGGAAAAAGGCATAAACTTTATCCTAAACCAATCAGCTTCGTGAGAGAATGATATCGAGCTCTCTGACTAGGAAACAACCATATTGCAGAAAAACGTAGAAAACTCTATCCACAATGACCGTATTCTTCCACCGGAGAACTCATAGAATGGTAACATCAACAAAGGAAACATTACCAACATACGATAATAAGTCAAAATATGATTCAAAAACCAAAATGCAGCAATGAAAACACCATGCCCACCTCATGCTCAACAGCTTCACCGATCTGACAAGCGGCTTGGACCACCCTAACATTGCCAACGCCTTTAGAGTTCGTCATCAACAAACCCATCATCTTATGCATAGTGATAACAGCCATCATATCAGCCGGCAATTGCTCCATATACGGCGCGTGAGGAGCCTTCATCTTCTTACCTTTGAACGAATCGAGCTCCGCCTGAATCGCGTCACGCAGAGGTTCGAACCAGCCGAGAAAGAGTGCCTTCACGTACGGTAAACTCGGTGCGAGCTTCTGCTGACACATATCTTCGAGAAGCTCTTGATACTCTTTCGCCGCTTCTTCCCAAGCTTCTGTCTCCATCTTAATCTGTCTCCTTTTGAGCATATAGTACTTAGCCGCTCCCAAGCCTCCGACCATTCTCTTGGGCTGTTGTTTTCCTGGAAAAACCTCCTTGTTGCTGATTCTGTCGGCTTCTCTGCCCATTTCCTCGATCAGTTCCGGGATTTCTTCAGTTCCCGACGAATAATCTTCAGGGTCCGTCGAATCGATCGCCTCTGCAGCCGTAGCATACCCTTCGAACGCGGCAGAGTAAGCGCAGTGTTGAAATGAGCTGCATCTTCCCAGCTCAATGGTAGACAATCCGGTTCGACGAAAACCCAGATCATGGAACGAAGGCTTCAACCGAGTTACGGGAACCGGAGACGCAATTTTCCCGAGAAAGTGAGGGATTTGAGATGCTCTGACGGAGCAAGAAGAGGAGGCAGAATCGGAGAAAGGCTTAATCTTTCCTGAAGAAGCTCGCTTGGCGAAGTTCCTCCACATTTTTCAGCCTAGTGGGTCTTCGGATTCAGTGATCAAACGGATCAGAGGGAAAAAGAAAAGAATGAATACGATAATCAAGTTTCCCGGAAAAGGGGGGGCTCAAATTCCGGATATCCCCGAGAAAGTGATACAATGGAAAACCTCAAAGGCACATGAGTCGGCGAAGTAACCTTAAGAAGAAAAAAATCTTAAACGAACAACAGAAATAGTACAAATCTGAAACCCAGAGCTGGGAGAGGGAGAGAGAGAAGGCGCCGCGAAGAACAGCCGCCAATAAACCCTCCATAAAACCTTGGAAGTCTCGTGTCTTCAGGTTTAGATACTTTTGGGTCTTTCAATTATAATTAATTGGGCTTAAGGCCCATTCTAAAAAAACATACATTTTATTTAGAAAAATATATTTACAATTATAATTTTTCTAAACCAAAATGACAACTCGTGAGATGCCATAAAAAAAAAACAAGTAAAAGAGACAGTTAGTTTTCAATTTTTTTCATTCTACAAAGTTTATTTATATATATAACGTCGTGACATAGAAGTTTACACGAGAAAGAAGTAAAAGAGACGAGAAAACAAGAGGAGGGGGTTTAAACCCTAAAAACCCCTTTCAAGCTCCAACTCTAACCTCCTAGTTCCACAAGCAGCCCCCCCTCTTTGTAACCAAAACCAACTAAGTTGTCTTCTGACTCAGAACTGGCAGGAAGTGCCAAGCCTCAGCCTCTGCTTCTGCCCCATGGTGAATGACCTGCGTTTCGCAAAGGCCGGGTACAGCAGCTCCTGGAACTTGTCCAGAAACACCGCCCACTCCTCCTCGTCCATGTCCGACAGCCTCACAAAGCTCGCGCTCGCCGGAATCTGCTCGTTCGCACTCCTCCTCTGTTCGTACATTGCTGTCTCCGATCTCTTGTCTCCTCCCATAACTGCGCTTTTCAGAGACATTGAAAGATTTGAACTTGTCAGCATTCTCTCCCGACCACCTGCTTCGCTATCATCCTCTTCCCCTTCTTCTTCTTCTTCTTCCTCCTCCTCCTGGATGGTTTCTTCCAGTCTTGACAGTGGAAGACGGCCATTCCCAAGAGTGAATCCGCGTGGGGATGGCGGTTTTGTCGTGTAATCTGACTCCAGTATCGCTTCCTCACAGTCTATGTCGAATTGGAACTCGGCATCACCGCTTAAGTCTGACCTCGGAGAAGAAACTGATACTCTTTCCCCTATCAACCTCCTCCCCTCCAGACATATCAGTTCCAGTTCACTCGGCTCCTCTTCTCCTGAACGAAACTCCCTACTCATCATCTCGCCGATCTCGGCAAGACAGAGCCCATGTGCGGCAGCTTCCTTTAGGAAAATCGTGCAAAGAACAAGAACCCTGAGACAAGCCTCCCGTACCATGGGAAGTTCCCTTCTCAGCATCTCGCAATCTCCTAAAGGATCGAGATCCCCAATGTACTCGAGCTCGTCTTCTGAGAACGGGATCGATGCTTGAGGCCAATGAATCCACTCGAAGTATGGGTCCTCCAGGGTTTCAGGCAAGCAAAGACCATGGTCGATCGGAATAAGCTCCACCTGACCAAAACACCCGATGCCATCCAGCTTCCTCACCAGAAGGTTTCCTGCATGCCTGTCCGTGTTGAAGATCCTTATGTCTAGAATACCGATACGGTGCACAGCCGAAACAGGGAAGCTGGATGTGCCATGGTCGCTGGCATCGAAATCATGGGGTATGAACTGCTGAAAGGAAGCAATCTTGCTGACCAGCTTCTTCTTACCAGTAGGCTTGTTTCCGTTCACCCCATCGTTGACGTTGAATACCGAGTGAGTGATCTTCACAAGGGCGGTAGGAGGAACATTTGCGAAATGATCCCTGTCGAGGAGGTAGGCTGCAACTTCTCGATACCCTGTTTCCCCGACCCTCACCGACCGCTTCAAACCAGGTTGCCCAAGGGCCTTACCAACAAACCCTTTTGGATTGTTTGGAGCAAAAGGTTCCTCATCAGTTGGTTTAACAATGGCAACACTCTCACCCCTCACATTCCTAAAGTAGTAAGCCCCTCCAAGGCCACCATTTGCCGGGAGTGGATCAACTCCCCTCTTCATCGCCTTTGTAATATCCTTAACCATCTGCTTTACGACAGGAAATCTCTCAGATTGTCCCAGAATCTCGATAGGACTGCTCCGGTCCCGCTGCTGTACATCAGCCCCTAATGGTGAAAGGCAAGGAGTGGACGAACTCCTGTGGAAATTGCTTCGGGTTAGGAGGAGTGGGGAATCGTTCCTGACAGCGGTGAGATCATTTTTTAGCACCATATCCCCAAAGGTCAGTGAGCTTTCGTCTGTGGGGAAATTAAGTGCAATCTGCAACTTTCTTTTCACAGTGTGAGCATTGTCGCTACGATCCAACTCCAACCCAAGAACACAACCAGTCTCTGTTTGGACAAAAACCCGTCTCCGACCCACGGGTGTCTTCACTCCTATCTTGCTAGAGTCGTGGAATTCCCCGGTGAGGGGGCTCTTCAAAAGTGCAACTGCCATTTGTGTCTGGACAGGACTCTCCAACTTACGAGACATGAAAATGCAAGCCTTTGCAATCTAACAGCAAAGACAGCTGCAGAGGAGATTTTCTTCCCTCACAGACAGGAGCAGTTCAATGAGATACTATTACTCCAGCCCTAAAAACAATTATCAGACGCAAGATCCAGAACCAAATCCCAAATCAAAAAATGGTTCCGCTTCAAAGAATCAGACTCCGCAGCAAGCCACACCGTTCATGGTTAAAGCCCAGATCATCAGAGTGAATAATCTGCAAGAAACACAATCGAGAGTGAGTAAAAACAGACGACAATATAATAGGTAACAAGAAATCATTAGAACTAACACGAAAACTTGCACAAATGTGCCTCCAAAACTTCCAGATCGAAATTCCATGCGTGTACAAGTAAATTTGGTGGATCTTCTTCCACATTAGTTGCAGAAATTGACGAAAAAAGGAAACCGTAATAGAAAAACACCGTTCAATGAACGTAGTCGAAGCCATGTTTGGACCAAATTAAAATAATACCATTAAAACCCTACACCGTCGGAGAAACCTCGGTTACCTTGAACTCGCGCCATTGACGCAATCGGAAAAAGCTCGTAGCTCAAGAAAAACAGCATTCCAAAATCACAAAACATGAAAACAAAAATCAAGAAAACTTAAAACCAAAGAATCCGCAAAAAACCGAAAATCAGATAGAAAACCTCATCCAAAAGGCTCTTTTCTCGATAAAATAACACAAACTACGCAATCGTATTCCAAAAGAGAACTCACCGGACTCGACGGGATCTGAGGTGACGCGCCGGCGATTAACCACCGTAGACGGCTCAAGAACGAGTGACGGGCCGATGAGCTAAACGAAACGGAGAAAATTAACGGTGGAGAGATTTGGATTCAACGAGGCGAATGCGAATGAGCAGAGAAGAACCAAAACAGATAATGAGATCGTTCAGAGTCGACTCAGCCAGTCGTCGTTCGAAGCTGCTTGCTTCTCTCTTCCTATCTTTCCCTCCTGCGCCCGCCTTCTCTCTCCACTTACACAGACCTTTAACCCCCACCGCGTGTAACCCTCATGGGTTAAAATCTAACCATGGTTAAGGAGATTAAAACAGAAAAAAAAAATCCGAAATAAATAAAATGAAAACCCATTCCCTCTCTCCGTCGTGGTTCGAACTAGGAAGAGTCTAGAACGAGAGATGACAGCCGTCCGATTCAACACCGATGATGAAACGAGCACCGTCCAATGGATTCCGGGTCTTGGGGGCTAAGAAACAGAGGATGCTGACGTGGAAAATAGGGATAGGGATTTTGACGAGGCTAGGTCAAACATCTCAATCGGGCCAGTCTCAGCAAAAAAACAAATGATAGGAATTAAATTTTGGACATATCTCAAATTGCCGAAACTACCCCTACACTCTACGGTATCTAATGACTTTGCTTCTTTTTCGTTTAGGGGTATTTCAACAATGTTTCTGCGTATCTTAGGATAGGTCCACCTGTATACTTTGTTGTGAAGAATTATAATTACAGGTATCATATATTATTGCTTGCTCTCTCGATGGTTTCTGTTAAGAGTTGGAATGAAATAATTTTAGCGAAAGATGTACATTTATATACATATATGGTATTTATGAGGTTTTAATGTGACGTGACATCGAAATTTTCATGGTTTTTAACAAAATAAAAATTTGGATAATATTATTCTAAAAAAATAAATCGAGTATCAAATACTATATTATATACGATCGGTCCAAAACAGACACGGCATCATTTGAGAGAAAACACAGTGGGATCGCAATGTCGACCTCGTTATGGTCCATCGGATTTTATAATTAGACACTTTTGCCCTCGCTTCGTTTTCAAGACTCTCCCCCCCCCCTGCCATTTACCATTCATACGATGTTGGGATATTCACATACATTGGAAACACCATGAAACCGAGAGAGTGCCATCATCCTCCACTCAATTTTTTTAAAAAAAATAATAGAAAATTATAAATATATTCCACGTGTCGCGTATACATACACTTGACAGAGATTTAGTGTTTAATTAAGAAACAGTAAGCATGATTAGATATGTAACGTTTCCTTTTTAGACTTTAATAAGAAGCAAAAGCATGAGTAGGGTCCACCCATGATTTTTAATCGTTGTATGGTTTTTTTTTTATGTGATGGATGTTTCGATTATAACTTTTTGAAAACATTACCACTAAACTATTTATCACATTTGATTTTTAAATTTTGTTAGAAATAATTATTAATTTTTTACAAATATTTATAATAAAATTCATTTAAGATGTAATTATTTGTGATTTAATTTTATTCATTCCATCTTTAAAATATGAATCTATGCTATTATAACAATAGAATCATTGTAATAGCCCTCTCTCGTAACAATCTTTGTCCTTGGTGACCGACCAAAAAATCGTTCGTGTAATATTTTGGACTATAATAAGATGTGTATGCCAAATAATTTAATTACCGAAATTTTAAAATATATAATATCAAAATAATAAATTATTTAAACCACCATGTTTGGGCGCGACGGAGTGGAGGTGCTGAACCATTCATCGCCCCATGTTAGATATTTTCGGACATAGCGAATTGATTATGTAGCCATATATTTTTTTAAACTATAATTTATTTATTTTTTTATGCAGGCGCATTTAAAATACACTAATAATATTAAAAATTGCCTTCAAGAAATTCTCCCGTCGTATTCTTATTAATACCAAATACGTATTATTTACCGTCATTTTTTTATTAAAAATTGTTTTTTTTAATTCAATTCATAAAGACAGGACAAGATCGTGGAGGCGACTAAATGCAAAGGACTGTGTTGAACACGTGACGGTGATTCACTTGTTCGTTGGGAGTGAGTTCGGTCTTATCCTGCCACGTGTCACTTTTAATCTACGTGGCCCAATAAAGTACCGAAAATTGGGTCCCACATGAATAACACCGGCCCATGTTGGATTATTCATAAAAATCAATTAGTTTATGTTAATTTTTTAGTCCTGTTTGATAAATACTAATAAGTGATAGAAGTATATAAAATTGCTTAGATATTCAAATAGAATCGTTATCCATCTTCAGGAGAATTTCTTTCTCATACAAAATTATTTTTAATATAACAAAAATCAAACCATTTTAAATTACTCTGAGGAAAGTCTAATTCTCTTGTTAATAACATCATTATTCACTTTGAAAATTAGTATGCTAACTTTTAAATTTAATATATATGCGTAAATATAGAAAATAGGAGCGGAATTTATACATGATGAATATCTGTTGTGTTATAAAATTATTCGAAATTACAGAATATTATTGTGAACAAAACAGTGGGAATATATTTTTTTTTATAACGGAGGATCTCTGCTACCCTTCGAACGTGTTGACTAGGTAAACCTCTGGTCCGGTAGCAACCTTTGTATGTAAATCATATAAAACATTCAACTTCGAGGTGGAGTTATTTTCTATCCCAAACTTAATCAGTCAGCTATATGGGGTAAGTGGGAATATTTTTGGAAGTATTGGAGCTTTTGATCGAGTGATGAAATGCGTGCGTTGCCATTTCCCGTAAGTGACTTCATCGCTCATAGAAAAAGAAACATCAATTTAATGAAAATACTATTTTTTTTTCCCTATGCAAAATATTTAATATTTAAGGATTGAATGAAAAAAGTTTTTGGAGTTTTTAAAATCTTAAAAAATATATATAATCAAGATTTTATAAATTTAGTTTTTCTAAATATTTATAAAACTCTTTTTAATTAAAAAAGTAACTAAAAACCGAACAATAACAGATAATTTTGTTATTGAAATAATTTATTTATCGATTCAATGTAAATGAGGCAGAGCATGAGCAACACGACAATAACTGGAGTTCAAAAACACAGGCTCTGCCACGTCACCACGTCACTAGATTCCCTCTTCCCTATAAAGACGCCAGCAACTTGCTCAACGATACATCAAATAAATTCCAAAATTAAAAAAAAATGTTATTAACATTTGAAAAAAAGAAAGAGTTGTGGACCGTTGTGTAAACCATGAAGCAGTAAATGGGAATTTGATTTGGTCAAAAAATTAAGTTTTCAAATAATAGCAATAATAATCTCTAATTCCATATCAAGTATAAATTCACATACATAAATCTAGCTTTGGGAGAAAAAGATAATGACAAATAATAAATACAAAAAAATAAAATATATACGGAATATCAAAATGTGGAAGCTTAGTTGACAGCCAAAGGTTTCTCTATGGGCGAAGGGCCTCTTGTTTTGGCGGTGAATGACGTCAAATATACAATGCATTTATTTATTTATTTATTTAATAATCGAGTCGGCATAATTTATTGTGGATATTTTTTTTGTTATATAGTAAATTGGAAATGTGCAACAAAACAGAATGGAACAAAGCAAGCGAGGTGTGGCAATACTAACATTGACATAAAATTTTTAGAAAAAAATTAACTGATGTAAATAAAAATACAATAATTTTATAAAATAAACGTATATTATAAAACTGAATTTAAATTAATATAAAATAAAATTTTTAAACCCTCATTTTAAAACAGTATTATATCAAAAATATCATCTCCTTTCATATTTTGATTTCAACATATATCATTCTCCAACTTAAATTCAGTGATTCTTGTTATCAGAAATATAGTATGGTGATATATTGATCTCATTGATGATAACGTTAAATTTATAATGATCACGTTAATTTATTATATTTATTCTTTATATATCTTACTAATTATTTGATGAAAATATTATAAATTATAGAATCACATATTAAAAAAAAAGAATATATTGAAATCAAAATAAAAAAGAGGGTATTTTTTATAGTGAACCTTTAAAACACCAAGTCAGGGGCCGTTGTTGAATATATATATGGACTATGGGCTTCCGTACACATTTTTAGCTTTGAAATTGTTAATGCGCTCAGCCCATAATCTACCACAAGTCCATTGAACATATTCCATTGTTTGCATATATATTTTTATTCACATTTTTATCCAATCCAATATAATATAATATTTTTTGTTCTATCTAAAATTATAATTTTTTTTTCGGATACTCGATTTTATATAAATATATTTATCCCGAATTTCGTGAAAAATATTTGCAATATGGTAGAGACGATATTAGACTAGTTACATAAAACAATAATATAACTAATTCCATCACTTCAATTAAAATAATAATAATTTTGTAACGATGAAATTAATTAATAGAAAACCATCATCAACCACGTGAATAACGTGATGGCCTTACCCTGATCACGTGAATTCCACGTGTCCATCACCTTCTTCGGTTCGTTAACTGAACAAAACCACACAGGTTCGTCCACGTGTCCCTCTCTGCATTGGCTTTAAAAAGTGATCTCACGAGTTTTCAGAGCTCCTGCCGAGTCACGACTTGCCAGAGAATCCAAAGCTCGTCGGGAAAAATGGCGATGGCATAGACGGACGGAAGTAAAAGAAGAACAGGAGAAGGGAAGAAGCGGATTCAAAGAGACTGTCCTTTTCGCTGTTGTGTACTTATCAGGCGAGGATGATAGTCGGTAAGGGAAGTCACGAGGAAGAAGAGTACAGAGATGATGAGTTTGGTCCGAGGCGAGATGATCCCTGTTCGAACTCTACAGTTCACTGCAACAACGACGACAACAACAACATCGCCGCAAACAAAGGTATTCGGAATCGACATCAGAGGAATTCCTGCT
>NW_010966617.1:544054-553172 GCF_000463585.1 Tarenaya hassleriana
TTCCTGCTGCTTTGTGCGATTTTGTTTTATTAGGGTTATGTTGTGTCTTCGTCGGATTATAATGGCTCCGTCTTGTTTTTCGGGTGGATTGAACGAGATTGCGTCGAATCCCGGAGACCAATTTTTTTTTTCTGGGCTTGTTTCCGATTCTGGTTTTGATTTGAATCAGATGCTAAGAACAGTGACAAGGCTGCAATACGTTCAAAACACTCAGTCACGGAGCAGCGAAGAAGAAGCAAAATCAATGAAAGGTATGCTGATTACGAAGGAGAATTTTGAGATCGGTTTATACTCGAAACCTCTTTTTCGATCGAGAACAAACAGTGCAAAATCGTGGTCTTTGTCCTAATTTGCCATGAAGAATCAGATTGAACTTTAGTGAAAGCTAAGGACTTGATCTGAATTCTACACTGCCTTAACCTGGATTGGTGATTGTAGCATTCTATGATGTATATACGACCAAGTCACTAAGGAATGCCATATTTGATCTTATGTTCTGAACTCTGTTGAATTCTGTATGTACTCAGAGCTTTTGATTAGAGATGATCTCTTTTCAGATTTCAGATATTGAGGGAACTAATTCCGCATAGTGATCAGAAACGCGATACAGCTTCGTTCTTATTAGAGGTATTTTATGTTGGATGATGTTAAACCGAGAACTCCTGCCTTAGATTTTTGTTCACTTAGTAATAAAACCATTGTTTTACTTCCAGGTGATAGAATATGCCCAGTACTTACAAGAGAAGGTGCAAAAGTACGAAGGCTCGTATCCCGGATGGAGTCCCGAACCAACAAAGTTGATACCTTGGGTAAATTTCAGGCTTCTGACAGTCTTAGATCTTATGTCTGTGCCTATTTCAGTTTCTTTTTGTATATTATTAGTGATATCTTGCTTTGGAAAGTTCTTGACATAGCTTACTGCTAATTAAAGATGGCCTCTTACAGTGGTGGATCGTTTGCAATCGTCTGAGTACATTGACTAATTTCGTAGCATTAAGCTAGAAACTGTTGTTTGTCTCTTCTGTCACAACACATTATTTAAGCTAAAAACTGCTCATTCTAAAAGATGTAAGCCTTTTCGTTGCCACTCTTTATGAATCTCTCGGATGATTTTGACGTTTTGTGCTTTGAACAGAGGAATACTCACTGGCGGGTTCAGGGTTTTGCCAACCACCCGCATACTATAAATAACGGGTCTGGTCCAGGGACGCCATTTCCAGGGAAGTTCAAGGAGAATAATATGACGACTGCACCTGCATTTGTCCCTGGAGCTCAAAATCCAGCTGAATCTGAACCTGGCATGGATGTAGCCTACAGACAAATGGATAGGCAGCCAGAGTTGGTAGACAGCAAGGGATTATCTCTGTCCATGTCAGTTGCACCGACTCCTCAACCGTCACATAGTGCACAATCGAATGAAAGCCCTGCAAGGAGTGATGTTCCATGTCAAACCGAGGAACTAGTCATCGAAGGGGGAACAATTAACATCTCTAGTGTCTACTCTCACGAGTGAGTAAATTTTATGTTTCTGCCCTTCTGCGGTATAGTTATCTCGTTTATATGGGGTGCATGTTATACAATCGAAGATTCGATATGCTTCTTTACTTCCTCGATGTTCTTTGCTGGGAAGTAGACATGTAAGAGATTTTGGACACCTGAAAGAATGGAAAATGGTTTGAGTAAAGGTCGAGAGCAATGTTGTCCGACTTCATCTCAGCTTTTTAACATGAACACGTGCACTAAAGTGTTAAAATTCTCTGGTTTGTTTTGTGAACAGGCTATTAAGCTCATTGACACAAGCACTCCAGAAGGCCGGCATCGATCTATCACATGCTAGGCTTTCCGTGCAGATCGGTCTCGGGAAACAACCCAATCAAGGGCCAACATTTGCATCACTCACTGCAAAGGTAAAAGAAGAAATTCTCAAACTTTTAAGAACACTGAAAGGTACAGGCTATTGACAGAGACATGCCCTGATCTCTGTCTTCATATTCCAGGACCAGTTATCTGATAATCAAGGGATACCCCAGCCTAAGGATCCAAACAGTGAGGATGAATCTGATCATTCTCATAAGCGCGTGAAGAAGACATAGCAAAAACACTGTCTGTGTATTGATCATTTGATTTCCCTGTTGCCCCAATTGGCTGGATGATGTTTTGTTTTCCTCTTTGGTTATAATATATGGCTGTAAATGCTCGGCTTCTGGGTTTTGGTTGAGGGCTTTCTCCAATGAAACACACACACACACACACACAAATCTGAATCCAATCCAAAGCGTTTGTTCTGTTTTACTATTGAAATCTTCGATTTTTCAGACAATTACGTATATAGGAAATGTAATATATATTTCAAAGGGTAGCTTGACGAGACGAGAGAATAACATCATGGAGCAAAACTTCAATTCACATTCATACAAAAAAAAAACATCATGAAGCAAAACTGGAGTTATATAACAGACATATAGATATAGTCTGTCTTCATTTTATAATCCGCTAAATGAAATGAAACTAATGAATGCAATGTCTTGAATTTGCTGTAAACACAAACCTATACATTTTGGTGACTGATGATGAGATGGAGAATCCCATCGTTTCATCCCATCGTTTCATCTATCATCATCATCGTCATCATCATCATCATCATCATCATCATCATCAAAGCAGAACCTTCCTTTCATATACTTCCAAATATGGTGTCACCACTAAACGCAATTCTAGTTTGCTGCGGCTTTGGGAGAATGCTTCTCATCTTCAACGTCCTGCAAACAAGTGGTTTTATCGGTTTATTATCCTTCTTTTTTGTAAAGTAAAATGTTGGAAATAACAAAATACAAAGTTCTTACGGAGTTCCCTATCTTGTCAAAATCGTCATCCAGGCTTTCATCGCCGTCATCTGGAAAGATGATTATGTACAAAATCAGTAAAACCCACCTTCCGAAAGACCAAACAAAATCTATTGGCTGCTCTGAGATGTTGACCATGCCATCTCATGCATTTGGTTAATAATAGGACCCAAGAGATTAAAATTCTCATAACCATGTTGCAGAAAAAACTGAAGAACTCACCAGGTCCTCCATCACTGTCCTCCAGATCTCCCAGGAGGAATGTATCCAGATCCTGTTCCGTTGATGACGAGGTAGATGTTCTATTTTTGGTAACATTCTTTACCGCATCTCCAGTCTCTCCAACCACCGGGGCCTTCTTTCCTTCTTCATCTTTAGACTCTGCTTTGTTCTTAAGTTCCTCCATGTACTTCTTCTCATACCTAAGTAAATCCATCATACATTACATCCGAAACCAAGTGACCTAATACAAGCCCACGACACTTTCAGCTTTATCTATGGTTCATAAAGACAATGGAGTATCCTATAAATGAAACATGAAAGCCGTTTACTCATTAACGCATAAGAAATGACTCATGGGTCCTATCAATACCATCCAGGTCTCTCCAACATGGAGGGTAACAACATTCCACAAGCCCATTCACAAAATCATTCATTCAGGTCCTCTACTATGGTCCCTATCTACTCACCCAGTATGCAAATTCTCAATCTAAATCAAGACTCTGCCAAAAGATACAACATGGATTATGGGAAGAGATCAGAAAGCCTTACGGTGACACATGAGTGCTCACTAGTGTAAAGTATATCCTCCAGAACCTCCTTTCTTTCATGACCCGAGGACACAATTCATATCTCAACTTCGAGATTTGCTGCAACATTTTACAGCAACTCAGGAACATAGATTGCCAGGGAGAGCAATGACATCAAAGAACGTTGAATTCGAAAGTAAAACCGGTTGGATAACGATTGTTATACCTTAACAGTGGCGAGAACAAGCGTGGCATGTCTCTCCTGCCACTCCGAGAGATCCTTCCGGATATTCGACGGGGCTGCCGGCACATCAGGAACTTCCGGTTCTTGTTCATCTACATCTATCGACATGTTCCGCTTTCAACATCAAAGATTGCCGATTCCCAATGCGAAACGATGAATCATAAGAACAAGAAAGGAAAAAAATCAGAAATACCTTGGACAGGAAATGCCTGGAACGTCGCTGAGGTCAGTCCTTTGACAAACTCCCGAAGATCATCCGTAATGCCGAACCTGAGAAGCTCCGAGTCCGAGACCGCAGACCCAGATCCGAAGGAGGCAAGCTGAGGAGGGATAATGTCGGCGATCGACCTGATGTTCTGGATCTGATCGGCTTGTTTCAATGCCGCGACTTTGAGCTGATCCGCTTTCTTAGAAGCTTCGACGGCGAATTCCTTCGACTTCTTCGCGGTCTCTGCGACGAGATCGGAGACCTTGATATTTTCCGCTTTCTTCGAGGCTTCGAGAGCGAGCTCCTTGGATTTCTTCGCGGTCTCGGCCACGAGATTGGCGAAGGTCGTCGAAGAAGAAGGTAGGGTTAGGGTTTGAGACTTCTTCGCTGCTTCCTCCGCGAAGCTTTTCGCTCTCTTCCACAGATCCTCCATCGCAAATCTCCCCCTCTGCGATATTTTCCCGATTCGAGCTTTCGCTTTCGTTTGACGATTTAATTTGCAAACGTTCGAGTCAAACTTAGGAAAAATTACAACCAAACCCCACAGCTATAGGAAAATCTAAAATATGGCCTATAGTTTTTGCATGCTCGAAAACCTCCAATATTTATAAATTACACAAATTTCACAATCAAAAATCCATAATTAATTAAATTTTAATAGTAGGAAAATTGTAAAGTCGACCTCTTTTTAGTTTTCAAAAGAGGCAAAGCGTTAAATGTTTTAATTTTGATCGGTAAAATCCAATAATATTGGAAGATCTAAAACAAGATAAGGGCTGAGACAGAAACAGTTGTTTTATGAGATGTTTTCTAATAATAAAACTGTAAACTTTATTACAGAACACAAATCCATTTACGTGGATGCAATTTATCAGTAATCAACACCCAAAAAAACCAAAAAAAAAACCCTAAATATATATATATATGGAAAACCATTGATAAAGGATCGTGATCGGAAAAAATGGAGGAATCGAGAGGGAGAGGAGGAGACCGTTTTCCGGGCTTCGAGACGAGCTTTCACAAAGATGATTCCGTTTTCAGACGATCCCTGAGCTGCCGGCTTCAAAGACGAGCTCCTTGCCCTCTTCGTCTACCTCCGAAACCTCCCAGCACCGTGACCAAGACCACGTCGTTTTCCTATTCTCTTCCGACGTCGGCGGAGGCGGCGGCGGCGGAGACGGCGGCGTGTGGTCCGACGTGTCAGAACAGAAAAGATCCGATTCCTCTGTTGTCTCCTCTTGTTTCTCCTTCGTCAGTGCTTCAGCCTAACCCTACTTCATCTGGTTCAAACCCTAAACCCTGACGACTCTTAACGCAAATTTTTTTAAAAAAAAACCATCGATCAAGAGCCAGGGTTCCGTACTGTAAAAACATTTGATCCGTGTCTGCATGTGGGGGTCTTTTTGTGAAAAATAATAGTATTGGGTCTTAACTGTAATATTCTATTACCGCAATGGGGTTTTCTTTTTTTCTTTTTTTCTAATTTTCCTCTTTCGTGTCGTGGTCTATTCTAAAGCTACTAAAGCTTTTTCCGTACGCTTGACAGGTTTATTTTGAAAATAGGACTTTTTCTCGTTTGCCCCCTAATTTCTATAGAAATTACTAAACTAGACCAGGGTTTTAAAATTTGCTATTATAACTTTGACGTTATAGATTCGTACAAGTTGCAACTAACTCAAGCCAAATATAAATTGATACTATTCTATTTACAAATTTTGGAAAAAAAAAACTATCTATTCCATAGTTGTAGTAAATTATTTTGATATATTGGCAATCCAAGGAGAATGCAAATCAATTAAAATTCCTATATTTTTTGGTTGCACATAATTTTTGCGGTGCATAATCTCCATTTAAGCTAAAATAATATCTTCCTTTCGAATTGAAACTTGGACTCTAGGGGGAAAAAAGGGCCCAAGTGACTCCAGAATAATATAAGGGATAATTTCGAAGATTAGGATAGGTTAAGGGATATCCATACAAATACTAAAATAAAATTACTCTGACAGTAGTTTTACGGAATTAAGAAACTGACCAATCGCCGAACGCTTTCCCGATTTCTTATTCGTCTGTCACCGTCCATTGCTTATGCTGCGTTTTCTAGAACGCAGTGGACAGGACTCGGAAATCTTCCAAGTTCTGATGAATCTCTTCTCGCCTTTCATTTGATTTTTTTTCCTCCCACTAAAGGAAGACTAATTCAATTCGTTCGTCTTCGTTTTCTTTCTTCTGAGGTATGTTTCCTCCTCGAATCTCACGTAATTCGGATTTTCGAGTTTGTGGGTATCTCTTTAACCGCTTCCTAGGTTTGTTTTTTACTTGATTCGATTCAGTTTGGGATTGTTATTCTATTCGAAGCTAAACCTTAATTTCCAGAATTCGCCCCAGTTCGATTGCTTTTCTCGATTTTTCTTGAAAGGGTTTAGGCGTTGTGGGGTTAATTCGAAATATTGGGAGGGAAAGTTCCCGCCTTCGATCGTGTTTAGGTTTTCTGGGAATGCCCCTGATTTTTTTTTGAGTCGATTTCGCTTGTGTTTACGATGCTTATGAGTGTTAGAGCCTTCTTCCGAAGTGTTTGCCATTACCAGATTTAGTCCTATGAAGCCTTGTTTTCAGTTTGAGAGATATGAAGTTGTATTTCCTCTGCCTACAGGCACTTTAGTTATATGTATATCTGCCCTTGGAAGTGCAGATTGTGGTAAAGTTCTTTCCTTTGTGCTCTTGAATTCTGTACAGTTGATCACGCATTCTCGTTATGCGCAGCAGAAGATCTGTGTGAAAAGAAGACAGTGAAATGAGAGAGCGTTATCATGTTAGATCATGTTCTCGGAGTAGGACGCCCAAAAGATGCAGCGCAGAAGGGGTAACCAATGAGTTTATCCTTGTAGATGATGATGATGATGTTATCATTATTGATTTCCCCGAGTCTTCGAAATTAAAGTCTTCGGATGCATCAAGAAATCAGAGCGAGCCTCCTTCGCCCAGAGTGATTAGCATTGATGATGGTGACGATGATGATGATCATGATCATGATCCAGACAATGTGCACACACCTGGGAACAGTGCTGACGGGGTTAGTGAAAATACAGGCAGGGATGACCCGAATCGACAAACATCTACCGAAGTGGATGATGATGATTGTCAAGTCATCCAGGAAAAATGTTCTGCCTTCATATTTTCAAGATGCAAACAGACTTTCTCTAAGAAGGCCCCTTCTAGAAACCGATTTGGTTTAGGTTCAGAATCTGAAGGTGGTTTGTCTGATAGTGATTGCTCTGATTGTGAGGTTTTAGAAGGGTCGAGCAGCAAGGTACGGGAGCCGTGGGAGAAAGCTTTCTTGAGAAAAAGGCACAAAGCAGGCAAAGTTAGCTCTGATTTGAGCGAGGAAGCCAGTCATTTTGATATCCCCTGTGACACTAATCCCGGTATTGGAGTTAAAAATAAAACTGAAAAAGATGCTCAGCCATCTTCCTTTTTCTCTTCAAGAAATTCAGAAGCTGGGAAAGAAAAATCTTCTTTATTTCCAAATGGTGATGGGGATTTCCATGCCACTTCATTTGGTTCTGAAATGGACGAAGACAACTGGGCTAATAACTGGGCTAATTCCAGTTTCTGCAATGAAGAGAACAGTCAGGGGCCTTCCTCACAGCCTGACGAAACACCGGTTGATCATGGAGGGTCTTCTTCACCACCGCCCGGAACAACTTCCTCTAAAGGATCGATGCATCAAACTTGGTTCAATGAAGTCGAAGAAGAGCCAGAGGAAGTGCATGTTCGACATGAAATGTCTGCTTCACCATTGTTCGAAAAGAATCAGACAAAAGAGGCTGCACATCTCTCTGGTACTAAAGAAGCCGGAGAAGAAGTTGCCACTGAGCCCTTGTCCCCTTTAGCTCAGCCTTTTCATGGAGACAGAGATACGATGTCTGTGCCTGGGACCCAGGGAGAGGAAGTCAGGATTGAGAATGATATACCATGTTTAAGTGAAACAGGGGAACCCATCTTCCATTCTGCTCCATCTACAAGTGGACAAGTACATGATTACCTTGGTACACCTTCTGAAATAGACATCATGCTTGGCAGAGAGAAGTTGAAGGAGACAGATGAATACAAGAGAGCTGCAGAAGAAGAATGGGAGTCCAGGCAACGACAGTTACAGATCCAGGTCCAATTACAATCTACCATAGTTTATGAAAAAAGTGTTTTCACCCTCATTTGTTGGAATATCCTCTTTTATGATCTCTAAACCGTTGTATTCTTGGTTTTTTGCAGGCAGAAGAAGCTCAAAGACAACGAAAGAGGATAAAGTTAGAAAGCATGAGGCGGATAGAGATGGAAAGAAGGCAAAAGGAGAGAGTGGAGGAAATGAGAGAGACCCAGAAGAAGGTAACAGTTTTTCCCCAATTTTTTTGAGCACTTGATATTCAAAGATTGAAGTGGAATCACTATATGCTTCTCAAGTTCAATAAAAATTGCTTTCATATGTGTTTCTTTTTAGGATGAAGAAAGCATGAACATGAAAGAAAAAGTTCGAGCAGAAGTGTGCAAGTCACTTAAACGATTGGAGATCACGTGTTTCAATATGGCATCGTTGCTGAGAGGCCTGGGGATCCCTGTGGGAGGTCGAGGTGGTTCATTTCCCCTCCCTCACGAGGTTAGTCTCTCTCTCTCTCTCTCTCTATGCGGGGAGGTGGTTCATCTATTCATATGCATGTGTGTGCAAGTCTATATATATGTATGTGTATTTAGTTTTTACTCAACCTTGAAAATGGTTTCAGGTCCATGTGGCGTATAAACGAGCATTGTTGAAATTTCATCCGGACAGAGCAAGAGGTGACCTCAGACAGCAAGTTGAGGCAGAAGAAAAGTTTAAGCTTATTGCTCGAATGAAGGACAAATTCCAATCCTCTTCATTCCGATGACACGAAGTCACAGAACCATGCAAACTCCTAACCTGTATCAACACTTTTGATTTTGGACCAAATAACAGAGAGAAAAAAACACACGGAATTTCCACTCTTTAATTCCTCGGATACTTTCTAGGTTTCTTTTGTAAAGCAATGATAGATTTCCCTAC
>NW_010966617.1:553531-563404 GCF_000463585.1 Tarenaya hassleriana
TCCCTACAGAATTTGGGGGTGGTAAAATTTCTGGCATTTTTTTTTGTTTCAAGCGACAATGTAAGAACAGTTGCAGAAGTATATCAACGTCTTCTCTTCGTGCCTTTGCCTTTACCAAGTTGACCAGACTTGAAAGCATGTTCTTGTTCTTGCAGGAAAGCCAGGGCTTTGCCATACTTGTCTGCTCTTTCTTGCTCATGTTCCACTCTCTCTTTCGCTTTCACCTCGCTCATGAAGTAGCTGTCTTTTCTCAGTTCCCTTATTGCCCCCTTTGCTTCCTGTTTTATCAGTTTCTTCAGCTTTCTTACCTCGGCACGTTGTCTGTCTGGATCATAGTCTCTGCCCTTAACAAAGCTGTACAAAAGATAACATCATCTCGGGTCAGAGAGAGTTGGGTCTGTGAACGTTAAGTGTAAGAGGGCAATGACATGAAGAAAACAACTACTTACTTCTCTTCGAATTTGGGATTGACCATCTTGATGGGCACTGGCTTATGTTTGCGCATAACAAGTGGTTCACGCTTCACGTGATGTGCCCCTGCTTTCTCGTCGATGAGCTGAGCCACATTATCGAAATTCTTCTTTAATGCTTCTGGAAATTTTCCTTGCTTACTGATTTCGTGCAACAACGGCGAAATAGGCAAAAAGATCTCCGGGAATGAGTTCAGTCCTCCACTTATCTCCACAAACCCTTTAAGAGTCTCAACTATGCAAGAGAGAACGCTCGCCCTGTACATATTCCAGGACCATAATTCAGTAACACGGGCAATATATCATCGGGATTCTGTGTTCTCTAAAGAGTTTTGTCTGCAAGTTTGTGATAAGACTTTTTACCTGAAGTCATCAGAGCTGAAAAAGGGAGAATCTGCAGGCATATCCATAATTGAAAAGAAGTTGAGAGGGTTATTTTCATTTACATGGTCTTGTATTTGCAACAGGGGACTCAGAGATTTCAATTCCATAAGATGGTAGAACTGCAACATAACAAACAAGATTACCGTCAATTCAGAAATATGATGATAACAACACTTTCTACAGTTTTGCCAATCTAATGCAAAAGTTTTGGGAACCGAGATACCTCAGATTCCTGAGACGGTGCTGACTTTTTATCTGACGCAGCCATCAAGAGAGTTCGGAGGAATAATATAGCTTCAGGACAGAACTTTTGAGATTGTTTAGCAACCTACAGGAGGAAAAAGGGAAAATCCTTCAGAGGCAAGACCATACATGCTCTTCTAACGAATTGAGAATGGAAGCCAGGAAAAATAGGTGGATCACATCTCCTCACCAAGAGAACCATGGAACAGAGAAAAGATCCAATGGCAATATCACGACCAGAGGAGATGGGACAACGCATGAGATATTCACACATCAACAATACGGATGGAGTCATCACGGCATGGCGGAAATCGGAGCATGGGAAAATCATAGACCACAGCTTTAAGAGAAATAGTGTTTTCGTGGAAGGCCAACATCCGTTCTCTGAAGAATAAATATTTCTCAACTGGTCAGTAAAAAACTGCAAAAGACATGTTAGTTTAGGTTAAAAGGAACTAATAAAGTCAAGGTCTTAAAGTTACTGCGCACCAGGATTCTTGATAGCCTCACAAAAATGTATTCGGGTTCTTAAGAGCCGTTCACGAGCACAGATTGCAGCGAAGTAAGGAATCTCCATGCTCATCTCGATCAATGGCTTGACAAGCAAATTTAGTATCTCAAATTTCAAGGGCTTCTTGTTTGCAAGAGTGGCAAAATACTGTAAGAGAACACCATAAAAGACCTGGCCAGGAGACAGTTAAACATATTCAGAAGAGGGTAAAGGCATAGAAGCAGATTCAAGGGCCTGAAAAACTTGAGCAACAGAAAACTACAAAACAAGTTACAGGTGAATGAAATCTTTGACAGCAAACGAAAAATCTTACTTGCATTTTCTTTCGATTTTCAGCAGCGAGCTTAATGGCATTTGTTGCTCGAATTCGGTTGACAATCACAAGAATATCAGCATCGGAATGATTTTCCACAAGGGCAATCAGCTCCTCAAAATTCTTTGGGGCCTCAATCAAGAACGGGATGTCATGCTGAGTTGAGCTCTGCTCCTTATCTCGAGATTTTTCCTTCTCTTTTCCAGATAATCTGTCTCCTTTGCCACACTGGCCAACATCATTCTTCTTAGTCTTTTTATGAACTCTAGGCTGCATTTCTTCATCCTCATCAGCATCATCGCTATCATGAGTTTCATCATCATCCAGCTCTGCTCCAAGCTCATCATCATCACTTTGTTCCCAATCCTTTAAATAAAGAGCCTTTCCTTGCTCATCTTCATCGTCATCTTCATCATCGTCCTCCTCGTCAATGTCAAATTCTCCACCTTCGCTTCCTGAATCATCGGAAGAACCATCATCTTCCTCGCTATCAGAATTATCATTATCCCTTCCTTCAAGAATTTCGTCAATCCAGCCTTTTTTTGGTCTGGCTTCTTCATCCACTAGAAAAGAATCACCAAGATCATCGCCAGAAATGGCCCTCGACTTCTTGATAGATTCCCGATCACTGTTTTCATCATCCTCGTCACTCAAGTCATCAGTTGCCTGCATCCTCTTCTTACGCTCTTTAAACCTTAATTTCCAGAATTCGCCCCAGTTCGATTGCTTTTCTCGATTTTTCTTGAAAGGGTTTAGGCGTTGTGGGGTTAATTCGAAATATTGGGAGGGAAAGTTCCCGCCTTCGATCGTGTTTAGGTTTTCTGGGAATGCCCCTGATTTTTTTTTGAGTCGATTTCGCTTGTGTTTACGATGCTTATGAGTGTTAGAGCCTTCTTCCGAAGTGTTTGCCATTACCAGATTTAGTCCTATGAAGCCTTGTTTTCAGTTTGAGAGATATGAAGTTGTATTTCCTCTGCCTACAGGCACTTTAGTTATATGTATATCTGCCCTTGGAAGTGCAGATTGTGGTAAAGTTCTTTCCTTTGTGCTCTTGAATTCTGTACAGTTGATCACGCATTCTCGTTATGCGCAGCAGAAGATCTGTGTGAAAAGAAATGCCTCCCATAATTAATGATGACGTAATCATGGTGAACAATGCTTATGCAAAACCCTGTCAATGTTTAGAATTACTGTAATGGTATTTGCACAAGCATACCTCTAGGGCCTCCAGTCGTTCTCTCTCTTCCTGCGCAATTTCTTCAGGTGTCTTTGTTCTATCTGAAGGGCGAGCACGAATATCCATCGCCATTTCATGCACTAGTTTTTCATAAGAATCAAGTTGTTCCTGTGAAAGAAAATATCTAGCTAAGCTTTCAACAGTGGGAATCAGATAGTACCTTACATGGTATAGGTATAAAGGACAAAATTCTCGTTGATACATAAGCAACTGTGATTTGTAATCGGAGTTCACAAGAAAAATGGCAAAACTTAACAGAATATGAGTGAAAGCCTGACCAATGTACGAAAAACACGAGTTCAATACAATCTCATTATGTTGCAATACCTTTGTTTGACTGACAGGTGCCTCATCCTTTTTAACATGCTCCTTGGGAGTCCCCTTAACAAGAGCTTTTAGGGCATTCATCTTTTCTGGTTCAGTTAATGACGCTATCACCCGAGACTCCACTAACGACTTGAAGGTTTTATCCAGATCATCCATCAGCTTTCCATTTTCCTCCTTCCGTTTAGCTTTCTCCATCTGAGAAACAAGAAGATAAACTTAATAACCAACAGTAAAGCGACATGCCATGGACCAGCAAAATACATGGACAACTACTGAATAGTCACCCTGGCAATTTTGCATTTCATGATCATCTCCTCCCTTCTCTCCTTCTTGCTTTTATGGCTCTGCAGAAAGAATAAGGAAAAACAATGAACGGGTTACGCGTCAATCGTCGAGATAAATATACAAAAAAACTCTGTTCAGTGACCCATACATGCGGAAAGGATTACAACTTTGACATACCTCTTCCTCTCCTTCAAATCCCTCCTCTGATGGGCCACGCCGTTTATTTCTGTTTATATGCTTCAGGATGTCCGATTTTCCTATGTATGACAAAGTGATATATGACTCAGTATCAACCTCACAACAAGAGCTGAAGAAATCAACATTGGGTTGAAAATCAAATTTTCCAGTGAGGTGAAAAATCATATGACAAGAAGTCGATCTTTTGCACTGACTGACATGTGTAACAATGTAAGAGAACACCAAAAAAGAATGCATACTGTTTGATCCACCAGCTTCCCAATCATTGTCTTTAAGATCATCATCCGAAAAAATTCCAGCGTCAAAATCATCCCTTTCAGATAGAGCACCAAGAACTGGACCATCATAATCGTCTTCCTCTCCATCAGACAGATTGTACTTGCTCTTCTTCCCTAGTTTCAACTAAAAGGAAACAAATTTCACTAAGTTGCTTGAGCATAGTATGAGTAAAGTATAAGATTCTCAAATTTCAAAATTTTCCCTCTCCAATTGCTTGTGATTAGCTTACCTGACGCTCACGCTGCAATCTAATGATGCCCTTATCGAACTCTCCGAGCTCATCGTTCTGCTCTCCGATTCGCTTATCCACAAAAACCGAAGATTTCAAACTCTGCTCGTACTCTTTCAACAGCGTCTTCTGCCTCTTCTCGACGGCACGAGACCTAGCGAGGCCGACACGGCGTTCCTCGCCCTTGCGCTTCTTCCCGAGGATGTCGAACTTCCGGCGAGACCAGATGGACTCGAACGGATTCTCGGCCTTCAGTGCCTTGGCTTTCATAGCGACGGCTTCTGGTCCCGTCTTCATCCCGCCCTTCTTCTTCGACGTCTTCTTCGCTTTGCTCTCCTTCGCCATGGTGATCTCCGGTGGGGGCGGCTAGGGCTTACGAAATATCACAGAGGGTTTTTGGAATTCCTCCTTGCGCCGTATTGAATAATGGAGGAAGAAGTGGGCGGGTCGAGGAAATATGGATTCGGGTCGGGTGCGATTTGGCCCATTAACCGATAATAAATCCGATATTAACAAAAAATAGCTAATACTGACGTGGAAAATACAGAAATCAAAATAAGTCAAACAGAATTACCGCCAAGTCAAGAGGTAGGACCCACAAAAGGAAGGGGATCCCACAAAAATCTCCGCCGACTGCCCTCATTTTTTTTTCTCATTGCTACGCTAAGAATCCTTAACTCGCTGTGATTACGGACCAAACGCACGAAATTAAAACCTCTTAATCTCCATTAACCCTTCGATGTCCTTCTCTTTTCACTCGCTTAATTAGATTCAAGGTAGGCTCTCTCTCTCTCTCTCTCTCTCTCTCTATCTCTCTCTCTCTCTCTCTCTCTCTCTCTGTGTGTTCTCCATCACTGTCTTCTCTGTTCTGTCATGATTGATTTAACTCAGTTATCAGTGTCATAATCACGCACGTGTTTGATTCTCATCTGGATTTTGATCATTGTGTAATCTCCAGTCTTTTTAGCCATGAACGGTCTCACATATATATAGATTTCGTTCTCAGATTTATGGGAATGCCATCGAACAGGGAAATCTCTGAATTCACTTTGATTTTTTCGTAACAATTTCAGGAAACATGGGTGTGTTATTGAGCTGTCTTCGATTTTCCGACCATGAAGACGAACGCGACAATGCATCTGGAATCGGATCCGCCCATTCCCAAAGCTTCGTTGGCAGTAACTTTGCGCGCAAGGTACCTGCAGATTCTAAACCCTAATTTCCTTTTATTCCACTTTTATTTCCTTCTCTAAGAATAAATAATAACCCATATATTCATGAATTTTCCCATATCTGTATTTCCTTTTATGAGATTTCCATAAATCAAAATATAGTATTTTTCAGAGTAATCGTCGGACATGACATAACCATGGATTCTGTGGAACAATATACTATAGATCTCATGTTTGTTTTTGTTCTGTTTTTGGTAAAATGTGAATATATATATATATATATATATATAGATCTCATGTTTATTTTCTCTATCTATATAATTTATGTTACGTCATAAGCATGGTTTGATTATAAGTTAGTTAGCTTTGTTTAGCTGTTAATGATATATTAGTAGAAGATTAATTAACTTCTATATATATATATATATATATATGAAAGTTTCAGAATTTTTCAAAGTTGCATTGTTTACCACTCATCTTTCAGTGTGAAGAAGTGTTGAGAAATCATGCCCGGGAAAATCAACCAATGTCTGATTCAAATGGAGCAAACCCGAGTTCTGATTTCATAAACGATCTCTTACAATCATCAAAAACGTTATCGACTGCCTCGCCTTCGAAATTGAAAATCCATGAGGGTTACTTCGCCGATATATCAGAAGAAGAAGATGTTTGTCCGACCTGTTTCGAAGGTAAAAGAAGAAAAGAAAAAAAAAAAGGCTAAATCTTACATACATATATATATATGGATAGTAATTCTATAATATATGTTTTTTGATCAAGGCTAATTTGGAATCCTTGTTACTTGTGGAGATATATAGATTATACGGACCAAAATCCAAGGGTAGCTCTACAATGTGGCCACATTTTCCACCTTAGCTGCATCTATGAATGGATGGAGAGAAGTGAAGCTTGTCCCTTTTGTGCCAAGGTATACATACACACACATGCATGCATATATGTATATACACAACCATAATTGATATATACATGTAGATGCAAGTGTATATATACTTATATGTATATATATAGCTTCTCAGAAAAGAAAAGCGCCCTTTTATTACATGTTTATTCAGTTGATTGAGATCGTGTTTCTGCAGATGATGCTTTTCTTGGAGCCATGAAACTGAGGTTGTGTAGCAAATCTTGAAAAGGCATACTCAAAGAATCCTCGGAGGCTGTTTAATTTCACCAATTTTCAAAAGCTTTTTTCTTGTATTTTTAATTATTATTATTTTTTTGTATGCAAATCTTTATTTGTCTCTCTTCTTGAAAGTTCTAGCCAGAATCTTTCTGGTCATCTATTTGAGGAAAGAACTATAATAATAATTTCACGAAAAAATATTATACGTACGTACAAACAAGTGATATATAAAACTAAACAAACAGAAATTCAAATTACAAATCACAAATTATCATAGGGTGAGAAATGTTCGAGCAAATCTTGTGTTATCCCTCGTGCTCTCTCTCTCCGGCCCATAATATTACATTGTGGTTGTTGCCGTCACACATACCAAAAGCAAAAGCTTGCTAATAATTATGAACAAATAGTCATAATATAAGCTATGGCTATTTGTTATTATTAATTACCGCTATATATATATATATATATATATTATGTGAAGCAGCCAAGGTTGCAATCGAAAATGGGTTCAAGAGTTAGGTCGAGATCGTTCCTCCTCATCCCCGTTGGATCTTCTTGGTACATTCCGCTGCATCACAGTCATATATAATAACAACTTATTACACATTCATTTGCATACATTTATATAGAAATGTGTATATATATATATATATATGAAACATATCATATACGCATACAGCCGCAAGATGAAATCTTTACTACAAGCATAGACGCAGTTATAAAATCAACTCTAAGTACACATCCTTAAGGGAAAAAAAATGCATCTTTTTATATCTGTAATCAATGGGTATATATGATGCTAATGCAATCAGATTGTAATGAGAAGAGATGGACTGAAATTATATGACATGAAAGGATTTAACATTACCCCATGTTGAGGAAAGGAGAAGCGTCATGAGGGAACATGAAAGGGTGGTGCGGATGATGTGGCAGAGACGGAGGAGGAGGCGGCGGTGGCACGGGTAGCGGTTGCGGAGGCATGAAACTGCGGCCATGGTTCTGCTGTTCCCAATGGTCTTGTTGCGCCTTAAGGACCTTCTCCCTCTCCTTGATCTATACATACGTACAAAATTTCCATTTTTCACACAAACACATATATACACGCACCAAAATTAAATGTTACCAAATTGTATCAATTGTTGTCAAAGTGGGCCGTCATATATATATAAAAATGGTTGTAACATATATCATTATATGCCAAGCCAACACTTAATTTCCCATTTTGTGACCAATTCCTTACAATACAATGAGCTTCTTTCATGTTTCTCATAGCTAGTAGCTAGATTTCATTTATTCTCTGCTCCACAGTTTGAACCATACACACACATATATATATATATGTATGTGTGTGTGTGTCTGTGTGTAATCGTGCTACATATCTAGTTATAGTGGCTATCCAATATTCAATCCAAAAACCCATCCTAGTCAAAGTAGCTATATGACATGCATATATGTATATATGTGTGTGTATATAATATGTACATATACAAGATGTATCAGACGGTGAGATTGTGAATAAGACGTTTTCTCTTATCATATGATTGAGAGATTTCGATCAAGGGAACAACCTTAATACTTAAGGGACAAAACCCATCTACGTGAAACTGATGATTACCCTAAACAGAAAAAATATTATAAAAGCAAGATTTTAAAATAAATAAATAAAAATTGAACATATCAAGAGGTAGATATAGGTGTATAGATAGAATTGCATGGTGTGGCATTCATATATAGTGGACGTAACAGTAGAATAACAGTGAGCAAAAGTAATGCAAAAACGTGTTATACCTGCTTGGACAGCATGCTGTTTTGCTCCTGTATAGCCTTCTCCTGTCATTTCCAAAACGGCACGGTTTGTTAGCTCTCCCCCCGTACATCTATAATCTATTCACTCTTTTAATATTTACACATTGTACGTAATCGGCTAGTGACTTTGTTTTAATGTATGTGCGATACATATATACATATGTATTTTAATCAGAAAAAAAATGTGAATAAATATTGATCAAGAAAAGCATTGAAAAAAGAAGAAACATGATACGAATGGCTTTGAATATGAACACAATATAGTGTCATTAATGAATTATACACATTTGCTCTCAGGCACTATATAATATATATATATACACATTGTGCATATAATCGCGTTATTATGTTGTCAATGTACACGGATTAACGTAATATATGGTTTTGTATATATTCCACACGCATATAAATGGCCTTGAGAGATGAAGTGGTTTCTCTTACCTTCCTCTGCAGCTCGTTGATGGATTCGGACATGAGTTGATTCTGCGTATAAACCAATCAACTTAATCATTAATTTGATTAATTAACATAAGTGATTACGCAAGATTCAGACCACTTATATATACACATATGCATGTGTATATGTAAATCCCTATATATATATATATATATATATACAAGTGTACATACTTTTCTGGAGCGAATGTGCTTAAGAGAAGTGTCCAGCTGCTGCTCAAGATTCTGGAGTTCCTTGAGGCTCATTGAGCCCAAGTCTTCTCCCAGATAATGCCTGCGAATTGGTAAACATCATATCGTTAACACTTTCGTTTGATCGTAAAAACAACAACAATATACATATATATAGATACATATGTATATTTATGGATATACAGTGTGTGTGTGTATATATATATATGCCCATATGAGTGTACCTTTGGTTTCTCTCCAAAAGCTCAATCTTAGCCTTAAGCCTGTTATACTCCATTGCCCAGTTCCCCTGCACCTCACAATTTTTCGCATGTAAACCATTGGTCTAATCACCATAATATCGAAGGTTAAGGGTTCGAACTCGGGACTGGATATACAATATATATATATATATATATACACATTCTTGGATCCAAAAACTCAAAAGATCCAACTAAAAACATACATTTATGTCCGAGTCAGGAGCAACGAGCTGTCTCTCGGCGTAGTTGTACCTCTCATACCGCTCAAGTATCTTCTCCATGCTGTTTTTCAACACAAATTAGGGTTAGTCTCAATACAAACATATGCACTTACACGCCAACTAATTCATATATATATATATATATATATGAAGAAAAAGAGAGAAAG
>NW_010966617.1:563477-569562 GCF_000463585.1 Tarenaya hassleriana
TATATGAAGAAAAAGAGAGAAAGAGAGTGAGTGAAGGTTTAGTAGGTTTGTTTGTTCGTGTGTTATACGTATAGGATAAAAGTAGTATAAACAAAATATCCCCATGACAATAGACAATAAACAATAGTTCATGCGCCTTAACCCTAGGGCTATCACAGATCAATTACATGGTACAAATGTTAACCGATTTCTAATTGATTTGAACAACCTTAGAGTATATATAGAACACTATAAAGTATAAACAACACCAGTGAAATCATTACCCCTACCACTGCATGTTAATTGAATACAAAGTCTAGCTTCAATTTTCTTTAACAAGTGTACAAGTAAGTTATGCTCGAAACGACATATATCACACTATATATATACATATATATATATAGTTAATTTAACAGAATATTTTATATGAAAAATGAACAGCTGTTGGAACTGAGTTTGACCAACGGTAAGAAGATATCATAGGAAGGAGTCATTCCCCTTTCATCGATCCCCAAAGGTCAATGACTCCCTACTCGGATGTGACTTCCCCAGATTCAGTTTATCTATATCTATAAATCATATAATATATTGGAAAAAATGGCAATTTTCTGTCAACATATAATCTTTGCTTTTTGTATGTTGTCCGAACAACAAAATCAATGCTAATGTTGTGCTTATATATTACATGCCATTAATCCTCTAGATTTGCAAAGAATTTGACTGGAATAAAGTGATTAGAACCATTAGGGCAGCATCATCATACAGAAGTATAAGGGAAAAAACAGGAACCCTAATTAAAGAACATGTTTTTTTAGGTGAAAGGTGATTTATATTAATAATATAATGTATACAATTAAAAGACATGCTCTTCATCATATATATATATATAATATAATATATACAATTAAAAGACATGTTCTTCAACATATATATATATATATATATATATGGGGGTGTGTGGGTGTTTCTAGGGTTTACTTCACCATAGACTTAAAATCTGCCTCTTTCGGTAATTAATAAGTAGAAACAACTACATATACATGCATATAAGCATAAAAAGGCAAGATTTTAGAAGCGATTAGCAAGTAAATCTAAAGATCTACCATAAATCCCTGCAACTTTTAGCAAGATTTTCATGAGAAATTTTTTTTTTTTAATAAAGATCACGGAAAACGTACTGAATACCTTAAATTAAATAACAGCGTCATTAAAGAGATTGAGGAGGGGTATTAAAGAAAACCCTAATTAGGGTTTTATCCAAACGAAGAAGAAAACAGCTTTAAACCCAACAAAAAAAATGGAGACAGTGCAATAATTACCAAGAATCGGTGGAGTACTCGAACAATTTCCCTTTATGGGAGAAGACAATAAGAGCAACTTCGGCATCGCAAAGAACAGAGATCTCGTGAGCCTTCTTCAAAAGACCCGCTCTCCTTTTGGAGAACGTCACCTGTCTATTGATCTTATTCTCTATCCTCTTCAACTGAACCCTTCCCCTTCCCATCTCTCTCTCTCCCCCCAAAAAAAAACCCTAAAACACGCAATCTTTTTTTGCCCTACTTGCTCTAAAAGAACCAAACAAACAAGCCCCAAGAAGAAGCGGAAACTACAAGAGAAATGGGAGAGAGAGAGAGAGAGAGAGAGAGAGAGAGAGAGAGAGAGAGATCAGGTCATGTGATCCAAATAGGGAAGTATTTCTCTTTTCTTTCTTAAATCTTTGATGTTGCAGTGTTTTTGGGAGCTCGTTTCAATTCTTTATTTATGGAGAATTCGGGAAAGGCGGTTTTAGGGAAAAATGAAAGCCGGTTTTGGTTGGAGACCAGAGCGGTTTTTTAAGGATGTGCTGTCGACTTCTCATTGGTCCAATGTACTTTCTTACATTGGGTATGGTCCACTTATTCTGTAATGTAAAAATTTTTAATATATATATATATATATATATATATTAATTTCGGTCCCGTGAAGAGGAATTGGGTCAGTGAGTGACAAGTAACGTTGTACGGACTACGGAGCTCCCCCAAGTGTCACCTTCTCTCAGTTGAACCCCCGAAGTAATTCAAAGCAAACAGTAATTAAATTATAATTAGACCATTCTTTTTTTTTTTTTGTTAAATTAGACCATTCTTGCTACCTCTAAAAAAATAAAATTTCTTTCATTGTGCATATATAATTGCATGAAAAATGAAAAAAAAAATAGATGTTACTGTAAAGTTACAAGTGAATATTATTGTGTAAATATTAAATAGTACATATTGGGTTCCCAATTTGCTTAAATGCGAAAATCGATTGATACATCAATATATATATATATATTTTTTATATATACTTTTAGAGTTTTGACTATATACATAAATAAAAATTTCCTAAAATAGGTTGTTGCAGCAAAAAGTAGTTAATATAAATTTACAAGTGATACTACAAAAAAAATCATCGAATTCCAATAAATCTGTCCATTGAAAATTTTTCAACGGATTTTTAACGACGATTTCCGTTAAAATTTCATTGAAATTTCTAATGGATATCCGTTGTAAATGACCGTTGGAAATTTTTAACAGAATTTTCAACGTATTCAATTGAAAACCGAAATTATTATGAGTGATTATGAAATAACTTGTTGGTCTTCTTTTTAAAATTTTTTAAATGAAAAATATTATTCTAATTTTAGATTCAAATGATGCTTTTTTTATTTTAAAAAAATATGTTGCGTCACGTTTTATGTTTAAATATTTCCCATAAAATTATTGGTTGGACTATTAAAAAAACTCAGTTTGATGGGCTCTTTTAGCCTTTACCCTATGTATTTAATACGAAATTTCAAAATAGAATAAATCGTGGCCCAACATCAATGCCCCATAAAGAGGGTTTAGTAAGCACTGTAGAATTACAGGGCCTTTGGTACAGCTCATATATATATATATACACACGCAAATAAATGCTTGTATATGTATATTTATATCTTTGCTAAATAGCACTTGCAAGTTTCAATCTACTGTTTTCCCAGAAAAATATCAATTCTACATCATTTATTTCAACCCACAAGTGCCGTGATTAAATAGAAAGCAAAAAAATATAACTCTATATGTATAATTTTATATAATCACCATAATACAGAAATGGAATCCATTGTTTTATTTAATGCATGAAAGCATAATATTCTTGCAAATCGCAATATCACCGGCAAGAATTGGATACTTTTAATCTCTTTTACGTACGTTGCGTGGGTCCAAAAGGGTTGAGATGATATATATATATATATATATACATAAAATGTTAAAACAGTAAAAAAAAACCATTTTATTGCCATATATATATATGTATATATTAATGTATATGTATATGTATATGTATATGTAGGGTTTAAAGTAATAAGCAACAAAAGGAAAAGAGCCAAAACACCAAATAGAGCAAAACTAAAAGAATCTAAATTCGTGGGTCGTGGCCTCATGCACACACCGTCTAATCGAATAATATCCATTCCATTTTATTTCCTCAAATTTTATCTCCACCCTTCGTTCAAATTTATTCGCAATAAAGTTGACAACAACTACTCAACTTGATGCCTTTTTCATGCAATGTCCCTTTGTACTTGTGTGGGTTCGTTATCATATCACTACAAAAAAACCTGCATATAGCGACGGAAATTTCCGTCGCACAGAAAATTGCGACGGAATGTGACGATTTTACGACAGAATGTGAAAAAAAATTATCCGTCACAAACAGTCGCAAAATCCATTGCAATTTGCTACGGTTTGCGACGGATAATTCTGTCACAACAAAGAAATAGATGATTTGCGACGGAAAATAAAAATTGCGACGGATTGCGACGGAATATTCCGTCGCAATGTATTTGGTTTCGTTTTTCGACGAAATTTTTTGAATTTTGGGCGCGTAAATTAATTTCATTTTGTGATGGATTGCGACGGAAAATTCCGTCGTAAAACGCAATATAAAACCACGAGTCGTCTTCTTCATCAGACTTCAAAAATTTTCGAAAAAAAAAATCGAAATTTTTTTTCTAAATCCTCCAAAGATCGCCAAATTTCTCCCATAAGGTAATATATATGTATTTATATATATATATGTGTGTGTTTGATGTATTTGTGTGCGTTTATGTATGTGTATGTGTGTGTAAGTGAATGTGTATATATATGTGTGAATGTGTATGTGTGTGTTTATATATGTGTGTAAGTGAATGTGTATGTATGTGTGAATGTGTATGTGTGTGTGTTTATGTATGTGTATGTGTATATATATGTGAATGTGAATATATATGTGTTTGTATATGTGATTGTATGTGTATATGTGTGTGTTTATATGTATGTGTATGTGTTTGTGAAATGTATATGTGTATGAGTATTTATATATGTGTATATATGTGTATATGTGTATATGTGTGTTTGTGTATATAAAAATATGTGTATATATATATATGTATGTATGTGTATGTATATTTGTATGTGTATGAATGTATGTATATGTGAAAAAATATATATGTATGTGTATATATAGTATATAATTTTTTTATTTTTTTAAAAAATTTTTAAAACATTTGCGACGGAATGCGACGGAATTTTTTCCGTCGCAAATTATCCGTCACTTTCCGTCGTAAAACGCAGATTTTTTCCGTCGCACCTTTGCGACGGATTAACGACCGTTATACGTTTGCGACAGCGTTATACCGACGGAAATAAGTCCGTCGCATTCCGTCGCAAATTCTTAATTGCGACGGATTTCCTTTATATTTGCGACGGATTTTTCCGTCGCTATATAACTGTTTTTTTGTAGTGTATATATCATGTATGTGTACATATACACATATACACGATATATACATGTCTCTGTATTTTTTTTTGTAACCGGATATCATATGCCGAGATTCAAACTAATCTCGAGATCGAAAACAAGTCATATGATTAGAATATACGCTTCTCTCCCCAATTTAAAGTTTGAATTCAGATCGAGACGGACGTTTTGCGTCTCCGTTTCACATGTTGAATTATCCAAATTGGGTACATGTCTCTATATTGACATGTATTTGTATAGGTAATATGGAATATATTAGAATATGTAAACACACATATATATATATATATATATACACACCCACATATCAAGCCAAACCACATACAATACGTATTAAATAATAGGTATGAGTTAATTACATAAAAAGGATAAAATGTTTTATCTTAAACCCTTTTACCAATATACAATACGAGTTGCTACAAATTACAATATAATCAACACGTTATGTACAATACCATGTATTTCAGATTTTTTTTTTTTACCCCAGTATTCTAGGTTTATATATTATTAGTTTTACGGCCTAATAAGATAGGGCAATAATTAAATCCGGTCGAGAAAATGCGACATGAATGATTGTGCCAATGGATTAATCGTGTGTAAAATGTTAAGAAAATGCAAGACAAGACCAAGCTAAAGTCATGAAATGTAATAATAATCTTTTTTTTTTGATAATCAATAATCTTTTATTAAAGGATTATATATATATATATATATATATATACCTTGTAGTGTCTATCTAAGCAAAACCACATACACAAAAACATAGGATTAATTGAAATCGATGCAATCTATGACGGACAAAGACCGTAAGACAAGGGAATGGTGATGACGTGGCATATCATACTGTCACGCAAAATGAATTGAATCATGGGGTACCATAGCCCTTTCCTTAGGTCTCTATCGAGATGCAAGTTGGGTCCGGCCACATCAATTGTCTATTTAATGTTCACATCATTAGCTTTTTAGACCCACATATACATGCATACATACGCATGCATACGTACATACATACATACGTATGTGCACACACGCGCGTGTGACGTACGGTATATATACCTTGTTTTTCTGATCGTGTAGATCTATACATATATCATATGGGTGCCGTTGTGTGTGTGTGTGTGTATACCGTTGTGTGTGTACCGTATTCGTGAGGGAACATGGTATAATGTGTGTGTGTGTGTGTATTAATGGGTTGGAAACATTGAAAAATATTATGATCCAACAAAATAATCTGAATCTAGTAATCCAGTCCATGATAATTGATATATATATATATATATATATATATATATATATATATATA